>NW_026137071.1:0-37060 GCF_000699445.3 Schistosoma haematobium
AGTTTAAAAAATTCCAGGTGGTCTGTGTAAAAACTGCTTTAAAATCCAATAAGCAGGTGAACTAAATGTTGAAAACGAGGTCAAGAATATTCACTTATTACACTCATGATCGCTGTATGCTAACACATCACTTATTCACAGAACAAACCATGGGATTTTTTCGTATGGGGATCAACAATAAAAGCAAGACTACCAACGATGATAACCACAAAATGGTTAATACCTCCTGGAATAATCAACTTCGAGAATAGTACACTGAGCCTCAAACCTTAGAGCATGCAGATCATACTTTCATATTGAATTCCCTCTGAATGGACTTCTCTTTATCGATCCTTATACCATAAAGATATTCGTAGATCAACCTCCAGATATTGTCAGGCTTTGTATTGCCGTGGAGGTTAGTTACTGAAACCTAGACCAAACACATGCATACCTTGACAAGAATACATACCATTCGATCAGACCCAAGAAACTAATTTCCATGTAATCTTTTGTTATGACATCCTAGGGCAACATAAATGCGATTTGTGTTCATGAACACTGTGACTGGTAAGAGGTACCCAGCTTCTAAACGTACGCTGACAGGATTGCCATCTTCTGGTTAACTTCCAAAGCTAAAACTCGCTTTCTGGGAAGCCAATGCAATGTGACTGCGGGAAATCTGTCCGATCAAATGGACAGTTTCAGAAGACTTGTTGCTTGTGCAGCCTAGCCTTCTTCGTAAGAACTGTAGCTACCACGGCTCATCTTTCTTTATCCGAATACATTTCTAGCTTTGGACAACCCTGTAACAAGTAGCAGAGACTCAGTGCACACAGCAAAACTAACTCTGTACATTACCTCGAAAAATCGACTATCAACTTTTCAGCAGCATTTGTCCATAGAACATGAATCGTTCGTTGCGCACAGACAGCAGATATTTTGATCGGCGATCAGTGCGGTCCACTGCCAGACGTTTTATTATTGGTACTGACCCAAAGATACCATTATATAAACATCATATAAAGTCATCAGTTAGTAGTAATACAATTCAACCTTCAATTTATTTGGGAAATAGCCAATCACTCAGTCTACAGGGATAAAATGGTGATCAAACAGCAGTCTATTCATGGATCCAAGGGTCAACGGCTTGTTTATATTGACATAGTTCTTGTGGAGTAAACCATAAGTTGATTTCCCTGTTAGCACTTTCAGTTGAGTCTGATCCGTGGACAACATTTCTTCCTACATCTTGGCAGTAGTCTCCCCTTATTGATCCAGGACAACTTGCTTCAGGTTTAGTAGCACCTAACATTGTACGTCCGTTCTCAATAACCTAAAGTAAAAAAACATAGTGGAAAATGCATGTGCAGTAATACGCAACGAAGAAATTACAAGTGTTAAAGGTTAGAAACTTTCTCCATTGAATCAAAACATAGTAAATATGATCGACAGTGAGGGGATATTAGGCAAACACTGAAATAACTGTGGGACTTGTTCACATAGAGTGAGGTTTAATGAGTTACAGTTGAGTCATACTTCTGATAATGTTTGCTTGATGTAGCAGTCCTGATGACGAAACTTTTAGGATTAACGGTTTAGTGATCTTCTTACATTGAAGTTAAGAACGGCTTCTATATCTAGCTTTCATTCTGCTGGTATAAATCGCCTTAGATGTATCACTACAAAGTTGTTACATGAGAAACGAACAGAAAAAGAAGGACGGTTGGTGCTAACATGAAACTTAAACTTGATTTTAACGGCCTGTCGCAGCCGTTGAGTTGTATAAAAAGCACTTCGGCTTATTACGGTATCTCATTGGGCATACATGTTCAGTTGAAATTCGTAGTGAAGACTGGGAAACTGAAGGAGCGGAAAGTGGCAACATTTGCAAGTTTTTATCATATGAACCACTGATTCACCTCAACGTTTTTTAACAGTCTATATGCGCGCTCATAGACCCAACTCATATGTATGGACAGATGTAACAGTAACAGTACGCATTATCATTAAAAATAAGACTTCTATGATAATTAAAAGTTTATTCCTTCGGATTCGATTTTATAAATATGTTTTACTTCGCTGCACAACAATCTGGGTGATCTACGTTTTGAGACCATTTACACGGATACGGGTCCTGAGCAGTCTGATCTCAGAAGGATATTTATCGTGCGAATTTCATCCCTGCGTAATGAAATATATTTTGCCTCAAAAGAAAACTAAGGACACCTCTAGTTGAAACAAAGCATAGTAGGAAATTTTCGTACATGTCAAAGCTTTTGTTTGAGTTGGCAAAACTTTCCAGTTCATATACAGATGATCAAATTACAAAGCCTGAATCGTGTTGTGAGCCTTCAAACTAAATTGAGGAGTGAGAACAAGAAAAAATATGGACATGTTTTTGCCTTTTCGTCGTATTCGCCTACGCAACCATGGACTACAATTCTAAAAGGATGCATAAAATAAAGCTTCCTACCCTATTACAAAAAGCTAAACGCTTGGATGCAGCTATTGTAGTAAGAGACTTCAGCGATCAAGTTGGTAGTTTAAACCAGAGCGATAGACAATCAGGTGCGTATTAGTGTTCAAGTTACATGAACAGACAATGGCAACTAGCAGTCTTAATTATGCTAAGACAGCTACTTGTACACAGCAAGCACCAACTTCAAGTATAGGGACAGTGTTTGAAAGGGCAACCCCCACAACCGACAAATTGATCTTATACCCATCAGCGATCACTCAAGGGACCCGACATAAGACCTTCGGTTATTTCGGAGAACATGTCTATACTGAACACCATCTAACATGATGACGCCGAAGTGATGCCAACTCAGATGCTGGTCGACATTATTTAGTCATGATATCGACGAGTGATTAGAATAAAATTGTTAAGGCTCTATTGAACTGACAGATACTCGGAAAGCCACTACGTAAGGCTACAAACACAATAAGGTAACCAAGTGGTGGCAACTCGAACTGATATACGTACGTACGAAGTTCTACGTTGTTACTGACTGACTGACCGACGACCACTCATTGTTTCAGCATATAACAGGGCAAAAATCCTTTTATGGTAACTACAGAAGAGTCAGTCTGACATAGATTTTAAAACTTGACAATCACCCAAGGCTTTACTAGGTCTCATGAAGAGCAAACCTGGGAAAACCGGGCTGGTCTCAGACCTGGTGTGGGTAAAATATTCGCAATTTGCCACGTCCACATACAGACATACCTATGGACTCACAACCACGGTCGTACTTATCAGCCCTAAAGATCCATTTTATTTTGTTGATCATAAAATCTTGTGCAGTATCTCTAAAAGCATAACAAACAGTAAAGTTAGGATTTTACGGGCTCTACTCGAACAATACTAATGGAGTCAGAGCTCATGGAGGGCTGTCATTTGAAGTGTTCATCAAAACTGTCCGCTTTCTTAATTTTAATTCAACTGTCATAGACATACTCTACGAATTCCTATGACCTTGGGGAAACCCTAAAATCCGGACCACTTGCAAATTGGAGACATCTGGGGAGATGAGAAATATAACGTTTTTGCAAAAGGTATCGCCTTGAGTTCTTACTTACTTACCTTACGCCCTTCGAATACCATTGGTACAACAGGTCCAGATGACATATACGCAACTAGTTTTGGAAAGAATGGTAAAGATTTGAGTGCCTCGTAGTGAATCTGAAGAAGCTGTTCTGAGGCATGCATCATCTTAATTGCAACAAGCTTATAGCCTCGCCTTTCAAATCGTTGTATAATTTCCCCAACAAGACCTCGTTGGACTCCATCAGGTTTGACCATTATGAACGTCCGTTCCATGATATGACGACTACCTCAAGTGAATTCGCGCCCAACTGATGAACAATAAAAGTGTATTCGAACAAAATCTCGACAATCGTTTATAGACACATGTACATTTTTTTATTATGACTGTAGTAGTTCTTCGCGTTTCGGTTCCATACAATAAAACTGTCTTGACGTTCGTGTTGAAATTTCTGACTTTGATGTTAGTTGACAGTTGTTGATGGGAAATGGATGACTCTGAAACGCAGAACAGTAGGAAAGATAGCCAAAAATAATGCCCGTTTACTTGGTAACTCCTTGCTGGACTCAATGACTACTCCGCCAAAGGCCCGAAGCAAAGCCTCGTCAAGCACTATTGTGAATCGCTCGCTCAACTCCCATGACTTTGTTACAATGAAAACTAATTGTAAGATGCAGGATCTAATATAACGATCGAAAGCCGTGAACACGATTTCTAAAGAAGTTAAGTCTCTTCCTAGTTTAATTATTTGGACCATAGAATAGTCGAAAGACAATGACCCTGCTAAAATACATGCACACGATCTGCAATTAGTGGAATCTGTGATAAGAAATGTAGTACCTGAAGAGGTTTCAGGGGTACATATCACGAACGTAGTACGACTCGGTAAATTGGTTGGAGGCGAGGTCCAATCAAGAAGGATTTTGAAGTTGGTTCTTGGGAATTTTGAAGAAAGAGGTAGAATATTGAATAACGCACAAACCCGTGATTCAAATATTCGTATCCGACCAGATTGGACGCTTGAGGATCGAGTTAAGTGGAAGAATGCTCTTACGGAGTTAAGAACTCAAAAGTCAAATGGCGAAACTAACCTTACCATTAAGGGTTTTCGGGTAACCAGGTCTTGGAAGCCAATGCTTCCGAGGTCTGTAGGGGTAGAACGAATGATTCCCAAAAGTGTGTACTACACGGACGCCTGTAGTCTTGGAAACAAAATGTCCGAGCTAAGTCTGATGGTGGATGAACTAAGTCCCGATATAATTATTGTTACAGAAACTTGTTTCACCGTAGATATAGAATGTTCTCCCATCATTACAGGCTATATCTGTATTAGAAGTGATAGTTTTAAGTCCCAAGGGGAGGCATAATTTTATACGTTAGTGATCACTTTCGTATATAATCAGTCACATCGGAGGAGCATGTTAGTGGTACATGTGAGGTAGCATGTTGTAAAATTAAATCTAGAAATCAGTTAGTGACTGTAGGAGGAATATACCGTGGCTCGTGTTGTCTCGCTGACGACTTTATCTTAAAACGCATCTGTTCTCGGAGTATGGCAGAATGCTGTCTTCAACGCACCTCATATCAACTGAATAGAGCTTACAGCTCCAGGCGGTGGTTCCGATAGCGACGTTTTATCAACCATTATTCAGTGTGCGCCTGTACAATGTATTGAGAAACCGACACATATTGACTTGAAACATGATTCGTCACTGCTGGACCTCGCCTTCACCCACCACTGTGAGGATGTCTTTGATATTCAGTACCTTCTCCCACTAGTGAACAGTGATCACGTTGTAATTCACTTTAAGTTTAGGACACGTGGTATACAATTTGAATCAGTTCCACCCCGTCGCAATATCTGGCGAGCTAATATTCCGGCAACCAGAGACTGTGCTATCTCAAGTGATTGGTCGGTCGACGTGGATCGATCGATCGAAGACTAATTGAATAAGTTTAGGACTACATTTGAGTCCGTAGCCTCACCGTTTATCCCATGGTCAGCACGTAAGTTATCACATTGCTCTCCATGGATTAATAAGGAAACCCGGAAGCCGTTAAAGCGTAGGAAACACTTCTGGGACTTATTCTTGTTGACAGTTCACGCATTATTTGAGCATCAGTACCGAAAATTCCGGAATATTTGTAAGAAAACTATAGCTAAATCCCCGATTACTTACGAACGACAGTTGGCACATGATAGTCGCACTTGTCCGAAACAACTGTTTTCGTATGTTAAATGGCGAATAAAACGTAGTGATGGTATTCCCCGTTACTGTTACACGAAAATTCAGATTTCCTAGCTGAATAAGATCGGGCAAAAGCTGAGGCTTTTTCAAACAATTATATTGAAGTCTACTGCTAGGGTTGAAGCTATCACGACTTCACTTAATCTGCGAACGAGAAACAAGACTCGATGACCAAAGACCAGTAAGCTAGCCAGTTGACGCGTTCCAGCCCCGCAAACTAGAGGAAGAAGTCCAAGCTTGGATTGAGGAAATAGATTCTGCAAACAGTCAGAAACGAGCGATAACAGCAAACACAATTCAAAACGTATATATACAGTACAAAACCGCCCTCGGGGAGAGTTACCAAATAGCATACTAAAAGACGCAACTGGCCAATAGCATTTAAGATATTTCCTAGTGGGAAATACAACATGAAGGTGACAAGAGCGCTTTTGGCGCGAAAACAAGAGATTAAAATTTTATAAATAAAATTACAAAAAAGGTCCTTTCTCAAGTGAATTCGTAGTATGGCGTCGAGTCGCGGCTGACTATGATCATCACTACAGGGAAACTACGTACCAGTTAACCGATAAGATCCTCCGTAAGCCAAATATCAGAAGACAGTTGATGGCTGTAGTCGAGATGTATTTGTTGGCGATCTTGTGGTATCGAAAGAATACCGAGATCATGCCAGATCACAAGTGTGGTTACTGAGCGTAACCGAACTCGTGCAAGGTCGCAATCAATGGACGAATGTCTTTAGTGCAGTTAAACAAACAAGTACAGTAAACCAATCACTAGTACAATTGGTTATAATAATAATTGCTTTCATTAAACCAATCGCGTCCTCTTGACAAAAGTAGGTTACTACAAGTTCTGGGGATCTAACGTCCCCAACATCTACTCTACGTTTCTTGTAACAAATACTTGTCCCAATCACGCCGAGATACCAGCCATCGAATCTGTACAGGTGACTGAGAAAACTGTCCTTCCATTGGTAGCTAACCTCAAACCTTGTAAGATACCGAGTCCTGACGTGCTACATTCACGGCTGCTGACATCTCCTGCGGACATCATTTCGGTATCGCTCGCGACAGTTTTCAACGTGTCCTTTCCAGTGGACCAACTCCCTGTAAATTGAATAGACGCTATAGTCATTCCCATATTTAAGGATGGTCAGAGATAAGCCACATCTAACTGCTGGCCTGTCAGTCTAACCAGCAAAGTCGTCAAGTTGTTTGAAAAGATAATTCCAGTTAAGTTGCGAAGTCACACAGATTCACACAATCTGTCGGCTCCTGAGCAACGTGAGTTTCGTAACAAGCGTTCATGCTCGACTAACTTACTTATAGAGGGAGAGGATCGGACAGCAGCCTTAGATAACGATCTGCCTGTCGATGTGATATTCACAGATTTTAGCAAAACATTTGACAAAGTTTCACACTAACGTCTTATGCAGAAGCTCTCGATCTTCGGGACAATAGGTCCTGTAGAGGAGTGGATAGGAAACGTCTTATGTGATCGCAGACAGAGAATGAGGGTCAATGGAACGCTATCCGATTGGAAGCCAGTCAAAAGTGGTGTACCCCAAGGCACCATCATAGGTCCGCAACGCATGTCCTACCCACCACAAATTTCTTTCCATAATTTTCTCATAGCTAATCACGTGCAATTGAGTTTATTCTCATTTAACTCAGTTAAGCCGTTTTGTTAATTTATTTAGCGGACAAAGTCATCCACACTATAAAAATTTATTGTACCCTTATCATTATTGTGCTTCTATGAAATACGTATGCTTGAATATTGTTTACTGCCTACGCATTTATTCACTCTGCTAGTCTCACTACTAACCGCTTATTTGATTCGATTACTCATTCATTTCACCATATATATATATATATATATATATATATATATATATATATATATGTCCATGTTATTCATATTGAACACACACCCTCGTCTCGTTCTTGCTCTGGCTCTCGCTCGCTTGCTTGCCTTTCGGCACAACTCTTCTATTCTTGTTTGGCGCATCTGTACGCTTGGATATATGTGTGTGGTCTCGAAATAAACGTAATCAACGCTTCGTATTCGCCTTCTGATTAATATACCGTTGGGGCGTTATATAGAACGGTTATCAAGACGAACTGTGTACAAAGTTTAAGGATTATATCGAATACCGACCACCACATAATTGGCGATCCCGTCGCGAGAGAGTATGGTTTATGGGGAATTTTATAAATATTTTGAACATTCAAGATAGAAATGGGACAATTGTATTGTTAGACACAAGAAACATCTTGAAGGAGGTAAGGTTAGTGCATCCTAAATATTTTAAAATGAAATTTCATGACATACGTTCGCGTACTTATTTCCACCAACAAAAAAGTAATTATTGACCCCTAAATAAGACCTCGAATTGTCTTATAGGTATACATACAAAACTCCCTAAAAAATCACCCAATTTACTTACAATATTAAAAGATTTGTCAATCTCTGTAAGGCACCACAAAAGTCACTTAATCATTAGAACGGACACAAAATACTTTGGGACAAGTCAATCGCTCTCCAAGCTCCATTACTAAAATCTGTACCTTGATGCTGACTTTCGGGCAAAACACCGGAAAAATGCATGATACGTTTTGTTCGTAAAATCGAATATCTCTTTATATGTATCCCAAGTAGTATATATATCATAGAATGAGGCGAAAAGCAGTTTACGTCTGTCAGTTTTTTGTTACCAACGCTAGCGAATATAACCGACTAGATAACAGAGATAAATAAAAAGAACGCTTCTAGCAAAAGATCAACTCATTGCACACATTCGTACATCAGTTAACAGTACTTGATCTTGATGACCATTGTATACCAGTAAAGGTTGCTAACTCTGATTAAACTCGAATAATTCAACACTTCGAAGGTGTAGTCGTGAACACAGGCAAATCCTTCTGCCAGTATTTAATGTATCGAAAATAATTATCATAGAATAATAGTGTATGTATGTACATTCGGGCATTCAGAAATCCATACTTCACAAATTTTCCATTAGCTATTACGGATTCATTGGAATTTCGAATGGGTCGTTGTGTAGTGGTTCTAAAACCTGAATAATTTTGATATTTTATCTTTTGAATTGTTTTGGATTCATGTTTGCACTCTTTTAAGTACCAGTTATCATCTTTCCATCACTATTCTGCTTTTTAGTGAGATACTAACTCTGATATGCTCATCCTTGTACCCTTTAGATTTTCGTCCTGGCTGAGTTATTTTACTTCTCCACTTTCTTTTAAATAAGAAATTCATCTGTTGGATATAAACCTGCTAACAACTGGCATTTATGGTAGCATATCAGACCAGATAGATGAATGTATTAAAAAACTTAAACTCCGAATGACTCATGATATGGGAATACATATTTAAAAGATGTTTTCTGAATCAGTATGTACTACGAATGGTGCACACTAGATGCCATATAAACCGAAAATAAGGACTTACAGCAGAAGTTTCGAAATACGGAATGCCTAGATCATCCGCTAACCCTCGGGCTTTTTCCACATTGTTGATATGCTTCTCTTTCAGGTCTGTTTTATTCCCCACAAGAACGACTAAAAGCCAGGTATATGATAAGAAAGTACTCTTACCCGGTATACGTATATTATTAGGTTTCCGTAATTCTCTCAGGGTAAGCTTTGCACTGGAGAAACTTTCCTGGTTAGTTACATCAAAAACAACAACGATAAGGTTGGTCATATTAATCTACCCTTATAAAAATAATTAATGTCCTACATAATGATTCATGGGATCCTGAAAAACTTCTTTGCCTGGGATATTATATAAGAACAATTCCTAGGAAATAAGTTCTTTACTGTTCACTTTACCGCACGATGCTGTCATCCACTTCTGGTATTGTCATTGTTTTTACAGCGAATTCAACCGTCTTGGACTGGAGTTCTTAATGTTATTTGAATAATCATAGCTACCATAAGGTAGTTCTTTGGGAAGTCCCGGCCACCACTACAAAATGATTGAACAATTGATGTTTTTCCACAATATGGGCTTCCTAAACACTTAAATACGATCACTGAACACCAACCAAGGATATGACATTTTGCTCTCAAACATTCGTGCATTTTTCGAAAGTTACCGTTGTGATGCTACGACAACCAATGACCTTGAACTACTTTTCGGTCAACGAAAAAGCCGCCTGTGAAAATAGTTATGAAAATTAATACAGATATGACCATTGTTACGAGCTGGTGCAAGTCACCTGGTTTCTTTGGGCTAAGTTTTCAGGTCTTGTTGGGGACGATAGATCCCCAAACTCTTATTTTAAATTTTATCGCATCGATCAACTTATTGGTTAAATGTTTAAATATTTGTATTGGGGTCAATTGATGAACTGATCGATTAAATGTTTGAATAGCAGTCAGTTGATGAACCTATCAATTAGATGTGCAAATAGGTCAATTGATGAACTATCAATTAGATGTGCAAATAGGTCAATTGATGAACTCATTGATTAGTGTTTAAAAATTTTCTATGACAATATCGATCGTAAATATTTGTATAAATACGCTTGCTTGCTCGCTCGCTTCTGGCTGTTGTAGAATATATTTTCCATACCAAGCCTGGACTTCTTCTCTGGATAGCGGGTCTGGGACGCGTCAATAGTTAGATCACTGGTCTTTGGTCACTGAGTATTGTTCTCGTTCGCAGTTTAAGTGAACTCGTGAAGTTTCAAACATAACAAGTCTATGATACAATTTCAGGTCTTGGGTGGCTTCTAATGAAAGAAAGTCTGTCTATTCACTTGCATTAACACAAGCGAAGTCAACTGTTATTTTGGGGTCCACATATCTACAGTCTGGTTAAAATCATTTTTAAGATAATGGAACTAGCAACTTCTAAATTATATATAAACGATTAATTTATTGTAATATTGGGGTTATACAATTAGAATACAGAGGAGTGACAAAACAATGATGTGGAGTAGTCAACAGGTTAACTAAGCAAACTTCATAAACAAACAATAGTATAAGATCATCCGATATGCGAAGCTGACAAGAAGGGAAACGGATAGGGTAGGTTAGTGATAACAATGAAAATGAATTTTTCTAAAAGATCTGTAACATGGAGGACAATTAGATGTTAAAAACATCCTTCCGCGTTATTGGATACATCCTATTTCTATTCCAGACCAAAAATTGTGAAATACCACACGTACGCAGTGATTATCAGTTCAACTTCCCACAAACAGTTCTCGAACAAAGGACCTGAATCCTATAGTGATCTACTCCTATGAAGAGAACACGATTGGTGTAATGGAAACATTTATTTTCATAACGAACTGTACCAGTGATTGTTTTACTGTACCTTTTTGTTTAATTGTACCAAAAACACTTTTCCGTTTTTGTGACCTTGAACCCACTCAGATACGCACGGTAGTCTTGCTTGCAGATTATGACACGATCTCAGTATTATTTCGATACCACGAGATCGCCAACAAATACATCCTAACTACAACCTACGACTGCCTTCTAATGTTTGTCCTACGGAGGGTTTAACCTGGTAATCAGCAAGTAATCGATCTGTAGTGATGGTCATAGGCAACTGCAACTCGACGCCCACTACAAGCCTATGGAGGATGAAATAATACGAAGCCGTATTTGAATGCTGGTTGATATGGTTAAGCGCATATAGTGAGAGCTAACTAGTTGCCATATGAGATGTGCAGCACGACTCATCCGAACGAAAACCAAGTTATGGTTCGTCTGGCCCTCCATAGAATTTGTCACTGCTGTCTATGCCCTCTGACAGTAACATACATAGGTCGCTCTCCGTTGGCATTTCATAGAAGCGATGACCACAGGGTAAGTATCCTCCTTATTCTTACATCGTTTTGAACACTATTCATCTACATTATTATTATTATTCAAAAACATCTTATGTGTACATAAGTGTTGTGAAGAAACCATTTCGAGTTTCTTCGAAAAACGCAATAATCCACAATTTTCAATAATGTCAGCATTATACTTGCCATTTAAAAAATTTAGAGCAATAATAGTAGATTATTAATAATAATAAATCGGGTCTGTGCAATTGAGAAGAATATTGAATTGAGTTTAAAGAAGGAAATGGAGAAAATAAGGGAATAGAAATAAAGAAGACGTGAAATACGCAAACAGTCTAATGGGCATGTTTACGAACACAGAACAAGAATAAACGACTATGTGTGTATCGTTAAATTAGTAATAAAAAATAATTAAGAAAACATAACTTATAATTGTAGTAAGATAGACGCTAGAATAAATGTTTGTGCAGTTATAGTTTAGAGGGATGCTATGAAAGTCACAATTAAATGAAAAGGATAATAAAATATCAATATGTATGAGTCATATATGCATAGTGGAGATAAAACGGGTCTGAGAATTTAATTTAAGTGTAACACGAGTTATTGTTTTAATTACAAACTTCGTAATCTTAAGAATAATATTTATTTAGAAGGAAAGAAGAGAGAGAAAAGAAGTGAACACTTAGTGAAAAGTTTTGATCCATGATAAGAATAATAATTGTGTAATGAATATCAACCTCACAAGGAAACCAGCAATTTAAAAAAATAAAATAAAAATCCGTTAAAGCACTCGGATGAATACATTCAGATTTATGTAATAGTATACAGAGTGAAACCGGATATTAGTATAAATATTTGTGCAATAATGATTACGAATGATGCTATGAAAGTCACAATTAATTTCAAAGGACAATCTGGAGTTAAATATGTTTAGAAGGATAAGAAGAGATAAAAAGAATATCTAATGTGACGGGGAACTAATAATGATATTAATAACGGTAATAATGATAAATACGAACATAAGCAGACTTCATATATTAAGATGAACAGAAATAAAATAAAATAGACGTGAAAAGTTTCAAATGTTTCATTTTGCTTTTCAATCAATTAGATGGGTGACGGACCTTGTTTGTATAAATCATTATTGAATACATTAATATTCAATAGGTGACACTATCCACTTACGGAAAAACATCATCAAGGAGACTTCTGATCCAAGTTGTAGTTTCACTGCAACAAAGGTTCACTGGCAGTCTGTTTCACATGGTTGAGTAGCGAATAAGGGAAAAATTCTGGCGTAAGTCTGTGTGGGTTCTTGGAATCGCTCAAATATTTTCCGATTTGCGTTGATTGTGGGATGATATCATAGAGTATGAAGGGGTGGATACCGAAGAGTAGGAAAAATCGTTAATAAGCCGGTAGATAAATACAAGGTTTAATCTGATACGCCTGATCCACAGAGGTTCTTATTTGAGTTGTTGACATCTTTGGTAATAGTCTTTGTTATCGGAATACCCCAGAACAGCTTTGGTGAACTTTCTTTGAACACCTTCAATTCTAATCAGGTCATTATGTCTACAATTACTGTAAACTAAAATACCATATTCAAGAATGGGTAAGATACATTTTCTGTATAGTAACAATCTCGATTCGATATTATTGAAGTTTATCATTATGAATCCGATGAGCTTTCTAGCTTTGGATACTTGATATATAATGTGTTCAGAAAAGTTCAGACTGTTGCTATATCTTAAACCCAGGTCACGAACAGTGTTGAGAAGTTTGAGTGTATGTGTGTGTACAGTCAGATTTAAGTTAAGACAGCGACCAATGTGAATAAATCCACTTTTGTCAACATTAAGTGGCATATTCCACGAAACAGTCCATTCGTACAACTCGTTTATTTCCTCTTGGATTACCGCTGAAATATAGCTTTCTTTCGTAGGAGAAGAGAATAAATATATTACTTTCAGGTCATCAGCAAAGAGGAAAGGCTTACCATACTGAAAGAGGAAACACACGTCATTGATAAAAAGGAGAAAGAGTAATGGACTAACCACACTTCCTTGTATAACCCCACAGGTTACATTCACAGGTTTAGAGTAGCAAGATCCAAAGCGAACGATTTGGCTACGTTCTTCTAAAAAAGATTTTAGCCAAGATAAAATGGGATTCTGTATGCCAAATGAAGAGAGTTTTAAAAGAAGAAGTTTGTGTGAGACACTGTCGAAAGCCTTACTAAAATCGAAGTAAAGAATTATCACTGACTGACCAACATCTCTTTTCTGGGTAATTTGATCAAAAAACTCCAGGTGCGATGTGAAACATGAGCGTTTAGTCATAAACCCGTGTTGGGATAGGCTGATCAGACTAGCCGAAAGTAAAAGTGATAGTAGCTGTTTGTGGATGATTTTTCCATGATTCTTGAGAGCACGGATGTCAAATTAATTGGCCTATAGTTAACAATATCACTACGTGATCCTGTTTTGAATCTAGGGGTGATAAGGGATGTTTTCCATACAGATGGATAGGTCACATATTCCATAGATAGACTGAAAAGTTTCAAACAAAATAGTGGAAATTCTCTACTTCCATATTTCACAAATGATGAAGGTATCCCGTCAGGTCCACCATCAAAAGACTTTTTCAGGGCAGCTATGGCCTGCTTGATGTTGGAGGGTGTAAAATCAATTTCCGACAGATGTCTGGATGTCAGCATTGGAAATGTAATGATGGAGTTTTCAGTTCCAGTTTTGTAGCACTGCGAGAAGTGCTTGCTGAATTGTTCGCATATAGTATTCGGGTCGTTAACAATGCTTCCGTTAACTATGAAGAATTTAGTCTTTACACGGGATTTAAAAAGCCGAAGTATTGATAATTCTGGGCTGTGACTACGTAGAGCTTTATTTTCTATATTCATAAAATACTTACGTTTAGATGAAGCATTTCTGTTGATTAATTTAAGTATACTCTGAAGTGCATACACATCATTCTGCTCGTAGTAGCGGCATTTTAATTTCCTCAGCTTTCTTTTAAAAGTATTTTGGCCCCTATTATCATTATAAGCCACACGGCCAATAACTGGAGCAGTGCAGCCAAAACAATATATCAGGTTGTGGTATAGATTGGAAAGCGCAATGTCAACATCATTTGTGGTAAAATAAGTTTCCCATGGTAAACATTGAACGAGAGTTTCAGTCCGTTTCCATGTTTGCTGATCAAAATGTCTGCTTTGGTACATCAATGAAGCTTTAGGGTTCAATTGTATGGCGTTTAAAGAGTGAATAATACTCAATATAACTCTATGGTTACTCTTCAAAAACTCATGACCGGTATCTGTTGAGATAGAGTCTATGTTGATTGTGAACATTAAATCAAGTGTATTATTCCCCCTGGTTGGTTTTCGGACCTGTTGAACCCATCCACAAATTTCTAATGTTTCAACTAGCTTGTTATATCGACCTGGTACCGGAGTCAAGCCCCATGTAATTTTGGCAGGTTAAAATCACCTACGATGATTTTAAAAGTATACGGTTGGTGCAAAGCAATGGAAAATATGTTTGTTAGTAATTTGTCAAACTTAGTATCCGCATGAGGTGGTCTATATATGCAGGAGAATACTTACCCTGTGGTCATCGCTTCTATGAAATGCCAACGGAGAGCGACCTATGTATGTTACTGTCAGAGGGCATAGACAGCAGTGACAAATTCTATGGAGGGCCAGACGAACCATAACTTGGTTTTCGTTCGGATGAGTCGTGCTGCACATCTCATATGACAACTAGTTAGCTCTCACTATATGCGCTTAACCATATCAACCAGCATTCAAATACGGCTTCGTATTATTTCATCCTCCATAGGCTTGTAGTGGGCGTCGAGTTGCAGTTGCCTATGACCATCACTACAGATCGATTACTTGCTGATTACCAGGTTAAACCCTCCGTAGGACAAACATTAGAAGGCAGTCGTAGGTTGTAGTTAGGATGTATTTGTTGGCGATCTCGTGGTATCGAAATAATACTGAGATCGTGTCATAATCTGCAAGCAAGACTACCGTGCGTATCTGAGTGGGTTCAAGGTCACAAAAACGGAAAAAGTGTTTTTGGTACAATTAAACAAAAAGGTACAGTAAAACAATCACTGGTACAGTTCGTTATGAAAATAAATGTTTCCATTACACCAATCGTGTTCTCTTCATAGGAGTAGATCACTATAGGATTCAGGTCCTTTGTTCGAGAACTGTTTGTGGGAAGTTGAACTGATAATCACTGCGTACGTGTGGTATTTCACAATTTTTGGTCTGGAATAGAAATAGGATGTATCCAATAACGCGGAAGGATGTTTTTAACATCTAATTGTCCTCCATGTTACAGATCTTTTAGAAAAATTCATTTTCATTGTTATCACTAACCTACCCTATCCGTTTCCCTTCTTGTCAGCTTCGCATATCGGATGATCTTATACTATTGTTTGTTTATGAAGTTTGCTTAGTTAACCTGTTGACTACTCCACATCATTGTTTTGTCACTCCTCTGTATTCTAATTGTATAACCCCAATATTACAATAAATTAATCGTTTATATATAATTTAGAAGTTGCTAGTTCCATTATCTTAAAAATGATTTTAACCAGACTGTAGATATGTGGACCCCAAAATAACAGTTGACTTCGCTTGTGTTAATGCAAGTGAATAGACAGACTTTCTTTCATTAGAAGCCACCCAAGACCTGAAATTGTATCATAGACTTGTTATGTTTGAAACTTCACGAGTTCACTTAAACTGCGAACGAGAACAATACTCAGTGACCAAAGACCAGTGATCTAACTATTGACGCGTCCCAGACCCGCTATCCAGAGAAGAAGTCCAGGCTTGGTATGGAAAATATATTCTACAACAGCCAGAAGCGAGCGAGCAAGCAAGCGTATTTATACAAATATTTACGATCGATATTGTCATAGAAAATTTTTAAACACTAATCAATGAGTTCATCAATTGACCTATTTGCACATCTAATTGATAGTTCATCAATTGACCTATTTGCACATCTAATTGATAGGTTCATCAACTGACTGCTATTCAAACATTTAATCGATCAGTTCATCAATTGACCCCAATACAAATATTTAAACATTTAACCAATAAGTTGATCGATGCGATAAAATTTAAAATAAGAGTTTGGGGATCTATCGTCCCCAACCCTCCTCCCTTTTTAATAGCGGGCTTTCCTGAGGTCAACCTGCATCTTGACTGTAGCTCGCCGTTCTGTGATAGGTCACCGTCTGGGATGTGTTTCAGCTTTTTGTTGAGGTTTTTCTTGGGGTGGGGTTGACGGTAATTTGAAAGTATCAAGCAAGATGTCGAGAGGAATATTTACTCCTGTTGATGGGTGGTCTGGGGCTATCCGCTTACGTAGTTGATTCCGGTGTCTAGTCCACGTGTCTCTTCCCACCTTTACCTTGTACATAACTTGGCCTAGTCTTCCAACCACACGTGCTTCGATCCAAGGACCACGATTTACTCTGTAGTCTCGAGCGAACACAGGGCATCCAACCTCATACGCTGGAAGCTTCTGAGATTTGGTCTGAGATGGTGGTGGTGTGGTTCTTGGGCACATGAGACTGTGGATCGTCCTCAATTTCCTTCCCATCAGGATCTCTGCCGGGGACATCTGCTGTGGTAGCATATCACTAGGTGTTGTTCGGTAAACAAACAAGAAATTCTGCAGTGTTTCTACTGGCGTCCCCTCCCTTTCGACTTCATTAGAGCTCTCTTGAATGTATCCACAAATCTTTCTGCTTGTCCATTTGACTGTGGGTGGTAAGGCGGAGAGTGGAAATGCTTGATCGATAGGCGTTTGCAAAATTCTTGAAATTGACTTGAGATGAATTGCGAACGATTATCGGAAACGCTTATATCCGGTAATCCGTTGCGAGAGAACATCTCTGTCAAAAGTTGCATCGTTTGGGTTGTCGTTGGTGGCGTGACGGGCACAATTTCTGGCCATTTCGAAAGGGCGTCAACAACGACTAGATAGGTGATTCCATTAATTGGGCCTGCGAAATCGATATGTATCCTGGACCAGGGATACTCAGGCTGTGGCCATGGGACCGGCAGTAATTCCGAGTTACACTTGGCTGCTTGCTGACACTGTGCGTAGTCCTCTGTCAATAGGGAGGTAATAACTACATCTTCGCCGGCCGTATGGTGTTCGCTGGTTGACAACTCCGTCATTAGGTTCCTTGTACATGCTTCCAAGACGTGTGGTTGTTATCGTAGTTGGGGTTGTGATACCCGGTTGCATATGGTATTCAACGGGATATCAGCTAAATTTAAGTGATCGAACCAATCTAAGCCGAGCAAATTTAGATCGGCTGGCGTTATGTAGCATACCCCAACAAATGTAAAGTCACGGAAAGTAACTGTACATTCCATTTGTCCTAGGAGGTGAAGGTAATTACCACACGCAGTACGAGGCTTTTGCGTTGTACGCTGCAAGTTTGGGCTGCACATTTTGGTCCAAGTCTTACGAGAGAGGATAGTGACATCTGATGCTGTATCTATTTGCAATCTAGATGGATGCCCATCAATATTAAGGGTAATAAATTTCCTCTCAACTGGGGTTGAGTTCTCACAGCTTGCTATTAAACTCAACGAATTCGCGTTGGATCTAGGCGTAGGTTTTCTGGTACCTCTGGAGCTGCTCGGCATATTTTTTTGACAAAACCCATCTTTATGACCCACCGAATTACATTTCCTGCACCGATGTTGCTTTTATGGACAGTATCGAACAAAATGCCATGCACCGCAGTGCCAGCATGGAGCAAGAGGATTTTTTTTTGTCTGTCGACCTGAACTAGATGTCGCTGGGGCAGATTTATGCGAGTTGTGTGGTTGTTGTAATACATGAATTCCGGAACGATCTGAACCACCACGCTGGACCATTGTAGTATCACGCTGTAGATTGATTAGACGTTGATATTCGTTTGCAATATCATTAAGAGTTAGTTTTGGGTCTTGATCCAATCGACTTAGCAAACGTGTTCTAATATCACTGAACTTCTGCGATTGAAGGCTGCAGATGAGAATGAATGCTTTAAATTGGTCTTCGGTAAGCGACTTCAACCGGAAGCGTTCACATTCTCGGTTGACGTTACCCACATGTGTGAGAAAATCATCATCTTCGTTCATAGTGAGCTTCAAACATCGGTAACGCGCATTGAATAGTGAGGAGTTGTCTCCGAATTGTTGGCTCAATAACTGGACAGTGTCGGAGAATGAACGATCGCGTGGGTTTAAAGGCAGGATTAGGTTGCAATACTTGTCTAGTTCACTAGGACCCAACTTTCGAAGCAGCAAGCGGACCTTCCAAGCATCATCCTGATTAGCAAAGTCGAATTTGAATAAGTCTTCGTAACGTCGGAACCACATATCAAACGTGACATTGGATTCTGGATCGTAATGAAACTCGGAAATACTGTTAGCGATACCATCAACTGATGGTGCAGTAGTAGTAGGATTATAACTGCTTGATTGGGTATTAGACGTAAGCTTTGCATCTGCTAACATTTGAATAAGTTTCATCTGCTGCTCGAGTAATAATTCAAGTTTCGAAGGATCCATGTTTCCGAAATCACCGTCGCCAAATTGTTATGTTTGGAACTTCACGAGTTCACTTAAACTGCGAACGAGAACAATACTCAGTGACCAAAGACCAGTGATCTAACTATTGACGCGTCCCAGACCCGCTATCCAGAGAGGAAGTCCAGGCTTGGTATGGAAAATATATTCTACAACAGCCAGAAGCGAGCGAGCAAGCAAGCGAGCAAGAGAGCAGCAAGCAAGCGTATTTATACAAATATTTACAATCGATATTGTCATAGAAAATTTTTAAACACTAATCAATGAGTTCATCAATTGACCTATTTGCACATCTAATTGATAGTTCATCAATTGACCTATTTGCACATCTAATTGATAGGTTCATCAACTGACTGCTATTCAAACATTTAATCGATCAGTTCATCAATTGACCCCAATACAAATATTTAAACATTTAACCAATAAGTTGATCGATGCGATAAAATTTAAAATAAGAGTTTGGGGATCTATCGTCCCCAACAAGACCTGAAAACTTAGCCCAAAGAAACCAGGTGACTTGCACCAGCTCGTAACAATGGTCATATCTGTATTAATTTTCATAACTATTTTCACAGGCGGCTTTTTCGTTGACCGAAAAGTAGTTCAAGGTCATTGGTTGTCGTAGCATCACAACGGTAACTTTCGAAAAATGCACGAATGTTTGAGAGCAAAATGTCATATCCTTGGTTGGTGTTCAGTGATCGTATTTAAGTGTTTAGGAAGCCCATATTGTGGAAAAACATCAATTGTTCAATCATTTTGTAGTGGTGGCCGGGACTTCCCAAAGAACTACCTTATGGTAGCTATGATTATTCAAATAACATTAAGAACTCCAGTCCAAGACGGTTGAATTCGCTGTAAAAACAATGACAATACCAGAAGTGGATGACAGCATCGTGCGGTAAAGTGAACAGTAAAGAACTTATTTCCTAGGAATTGTTCTTATATAATATCCCAGGCAAAGAAGTTTTCAGGATCCCATGAATCATTATGTAGGACATTAATTATTTTTATAAGGGTAGATTAATATGACCAACCTTATCGTTGTTGTTTTTGATGTAACTAACCAGGAAAGTTTCTCCAGTGCAAAGCTTACCCTGAGAGAATTACGGAAACCTAATAATATACGTATACCGGGTAAGAGTACTTTCTTATCATATACCTGGCTTTTAGTCGTTCTTGTGGGGAATAAAACAGACCTGAAAGAGAAGCATATCAACAATGTGGAAAAAGCCCGAGGGTTAGCGGATGATCTAGGCATTCCGTATTTCGAAACTTCTGCTGTAAGTCCTTATTTTCGGTTTATATGGCATCTAGTGTGCACCATTCGTAGTACATACTGATTCAGAAAACATCTTTTAAATATGTATTCCCATATCATGAGTCATTCGGAGTTTAAGTTTTTAATACATTCATCTATCTGGTCTGATATGCTACCATAAATGCCAGTTGTTAGCAGGTTTATATCCAACAGATGAATTTCTTATTTAAAAGAAAGTGGAGAAGTAAAATAACTCAGCCAGGATGAAAATCTAAAGGGTACAAGGATGAGCATATCAGAGTTAGTATCTCACTAAAAAAGCAGAATAGTGATGGAAAGATGATAACTGGTACTTAAAAGAGTGCAAACATGAATCCAAAACAATTCAAAAGATAAAATATCAAAATTATTCAGGTTTTAGAACCACTACACAACGACCCATTCGAAATTCCAATGAATCCGTAATAGCTAATGGAAAATTTGTGAAGTATGGATTTCTGAATGCCCGAATGTACATACATACACTATTATTCTATGATAATTATTTTCGATACATTAAATACTGGCAGAAGGATTTGCCTGTGTTCACGACTACACCTTCGAAGTGTTGAATTATTCGAGTTTAATCAGAGTTAGCAACCTTTACTGGTATACAATGGTCATCAAGATCAAGTACTGTTAACTGATGTACGAATGTGTGCAATGAGTTGATCTTTTGCTAGAAGCGTTCTTTTTATTTATCTCTGTTATCTAGTCGGTTATATTCGCTAGCGTTGGTAACAAAAAACTGACAGACGTAAACTGCTTTTCGCCTCATTCTATGATATATATACTACTTGGGATACATATAAAGAGATATTCGATTTTACGAACAAAACGTATCATGCATTTTTCCGGTGTTTTGCCCGAAAGTCAGCATCAAGGTACAGATTTTAGTAATGGAGCTTGGAGAGCGATTGACTTGTCCCAAAGTATTTTGTGTCCGTTCTAATGATTAAGTGACTTTTGTGGTGCCTTACAGAGATTGACAAATCTTTTAATATTGTAAGTAAATTGGGTGATTTTTAGGGAGTTTTGTATGTATACCTATAAGACAATTCGAGGTCTTATTTAGGGGTCAATAATTACTTTTTTGTTGGTGGAAATAAGTACGCGAACGTATGTCATGAAATTTCATTTTAAAATATTTAGGATGCACTAACCTTACCTCCTTCAAGATGTTTCTTGTGTCTAACAATACAATTGTCCCATTTCTATCTTGAATGTTCAAAATATTTATAAAATTCCCCATAAATCATACTCTTGCGCTGTCCATAATCTGTTTTTCCACAATCCCAATAGCCCCAAATTTTCTCTAGAATCGAGTTCATACGTGGATTCCCCGAAATTTCACAAGCAATCATCGGAAAAATAAATTAGTGATCCAAAAGCAAAAGGAACTCGAGATGTTCGATATTTACCTTAACGTAATAAGTCGATGACTGTCTTGATCTAGAAGCAATTTCGCAGCCTTCACGGCTTGCATTAGAATGTTTGATTCTTTTAGAATGAGGTACTAACTTCAGTAGGTTGTCTCTATAAACAGCGATCAAAACTTCATGAATATTTTACAGGCATTTCTTCAAGTTTCACCGTAAACCATCATAAATCTCTTCGCGCGTTTATTAAACACATGATATTTTGTGATAATTGTTTTAAAACTTTCAGAAGGAAGCAGTTGGTATTGATGTCCCTTTTCTACATCTCATTAAGGAATATTATGAACTGTACAATGATGCAGTCAATGACTATCAAACTTTAGTATAATTACTATATATATCTTCAATTGATGTAACACGTGTTTTTTTTCACTGACGGTTGGGATGTTTGATTCTATGATGGTTCTTCAGTGAGAAACAGCTTTGAAACATTTAAGCACTAAACTGCAGTAACCTTAAAGTAAATGAATAGTCTTTGGGTGATAATGATGCCCATATTAGGTTGTGTCTATTTCCATAATAAAATGTGAACCCTAGTTGTTGCTGAACATTTTATTGTATTTATGATGTTAATTTGATCGTTTTAAATGCATATTAGAGACAAATGCCGTTACATTCATGTCCTGTATTCAGATAAAAAAATCGACATTCATGTAGAGTTAAAAACTGATAAAATACTGTGTACATATTCATTTTGCGAATAGAAACAGAAAAATCATGCATCGCCAGTTATACTTGTTTATTTAGAAATCAAAAGGAGGAAAACCGTATACATCGAACGTTCTAAAACTGTTTTTGTTTATAATAAATCTGGTGACTCATTGACCATTATTGTACAGTTCAGGACATTTTAATCCCAGTCCATGCCCCTCACATTAGCGTAGCAAAAGAGAAGTTGAAGATGAACGAGGAATAACATCAAATACAATTAAATGCTAGGAAAAAAAGTTACCTAATGGAACAATAAGATAGAAGACTAAAATGATGTGAATTCAAGTTAAGTGTAGTTATAGCATTATTGGTTGATGATGAAAGCAATAATTACGTGGATACATTTACACAGAAAATCATGCAGACGAGATAATATAATGAGTTAGCTACAGGTATATTTAGATGACTTCAACTCCTCAGTAAATATCTTGAAGTAGCAAACGAGTTCATGAAGTAAAATTAGAAGTCACCAATATTATGATTAATCACCAAATCACAAAGTTTTTAAAACGATTGTTTAAGGTTTATGCTTAAAATGATATACAAAACGAGCTAACTATGCTTGGGATTAAGTGTTATGTGGAGTATGTGAATTTTAAGTCATAAGTATATATGTAAACCTTAAACATTTCATTTATATAATATCATTAAAGGCTGTTGGTAGGAAGCCTCGGATCTAAGTTTTGTGGTGGTTGACACACGTTTGCTAAACACATATATATTTCTAAGGGAACTAATGTTCCTATAGAGTTCTGAATCGACGTCAGTCATTGACGCTATCAATAACTTATTCAGACTACAATTAACCCTTTGTAGAGTTAGGATATCCGCTCCAGCCAACCCAAAGTCTACATCTATAGCTTCCTAATGATCGCCTACGTTAGGTTTAATCACTCAATCTGAGTAAAAGGATTTTATTGTTTTACTTTAGTTAATCTTATAAGCTACTCTAAAAAGCAAGAATTGATAAGTCATGTAAAATTACAAGTACTATGATCGTTTGACAAGAAATTTGTATTTGCTCAATATGATTATTTATAATTGGATTTAACCAGTCTGTTTGAATAAAGACTCTTTATAATCATCAGTAAATACCATAACCGCTGAACGAATAGGTGGCTATTTGTGGTAAACAAGTAATACATTTACTGTACAATTAAATATTTTGTGATCCACTTAAATCTGTTTTACATTACAACAACTTAAGATTCGAGCTTTCATTTGTCTTGTCGAAGTTCAGGATTTGCAGTATTTCGTAAGATCTGTTGAGGATAGTGTCCTCAATATCTGACTCCAAATAATAATATCCCGTAACTGAGTATTTTAGGTAGGCTTAATCTCCTAGTAGAATTGCGAATTTACTCGAGATTATTAAAAAGCCTGAACACCAGTTATAGAGATAGTTTATTGTTAATGAATAATAATAATCCACAAGCGTACGGTGAGCAAGCACACGATGAAACAGAGAGAGTGTGTGAGTCTGTTAAAAATCCATATATATTTGAGAGTTAATCGGGTGTGGATAGATTATCGATTATCTGAACATTGAGACCAATAGGAAGATAGCTTAAGCGTTAATGTACAGACATACTTTCGATCATACACACCGAAATTAACATAGTGAATTGAGTCTGAGTTACAATGACTAGATAAATGATACAGTAGCCAAATGGGCTTGCCACATAAGCTCCCATCCAGAACATTGATGTTTTTATGTACCAAAAAAAAATTGGATTAACATCTATGTTCGACAAAGAGATAAAGAACGGAACTGTTTTTAAAATGAAAGTACAACTCAATATGATGAGTAAGCGTAAAATTGTAATAACAGCTTGTGTGTTGAAACGTTTCATATCGTATATACAAGTGTATATTTAACATTAATGAATTGTATAAAGTTAAAATGTAAGCATAATGATGATCCGTGGGGCCAATAAAAAAATAGTAATCAAAATAAAGTAGGATTTTTATGTGTTATAAGAGTAGTCTCAGGATTTGGTCTAGATAAATATAGTGGTTGCTACATACCTATCTGGCCAATGTACTCTTCTTCCTGATCTTGTTGTAGTTTGTGCTGCTGCTGAACTTTGGTTTGAAGTGTTGCTTGTTGCAGGTAGTTTGAATGGTGCTTGCTCTGCTGCAGGTTTAGACGGTTTTACAGTTGTCTGTTTTTTCCCAAAAATATTTCGTCTCATACCGAAAGGTACAAAAGGGCGAGTTTTACCTGTTGAGGTATCACAAGTTAAGGTGTCCTTGTTGTTTATGGGGATGTTTTGGAATAATAATTTCGTTTCCTTAGACTGCAAAAGCTTTTGTAGCTCCGTACCGAGCTTTTGATGTTTTGCCATTTCTTGATAGTCTATATCAGGGATCGAGAAGGTATTGATATTTAATCTCGATAGTGCATCTGCTGCCTCATTTGCATTGCCTTTAATATAGCGTATATCAGCTGCAAATTGTGAAATGAATTCTAGTTGACGAATTTCGCGCGGACTATATTTATCATGATTGTGCATCAAGGACTTAGTTAGGGGTTTGTGATCAGTATATATCGTGAAAGAATTGCCTTCTAACATGTAGCGAAAGTGTTTGATGGCTAAGTAGATAGCCAACAGTTCTCTACCGAATGTGCTATATTTTGTTTGCGTTGCGTTTAGCTTTTTTGAGAAAAATGCAAGGGGTTGCCATTGTTCATTGACACGTTGCTGAAGTACAGCACCTACTGCTACGTTAGAAGCGTCGGTCATTATTGCTAAAGGTGCATCAACCTTTCGTCGTGCGAGTAATGCCTCTGTGCTTAAAGCGCTTTTCAACTGATCAAATGCTTGAATTGCTTGCGGTGTCATTGCTAATGATTTAGCTCGTCCCCTCAATAAATCAGTTAGTGGTTTTGCTAAGTCTGCACATTTAGGGATAAAACGTCTGTAAAAGTTGATCATCCCAAGGAAACGTCGTAGTTTCTTGAATGAATCAGGCAAAGGATAATTTTTGATAGCTTGTGTTTCCTCAGGAGCTGGTTTAATGCCTTGCTTATCAAGTACGTGACCTAAAAAGGTGAGGGATTGTTTTCCGAACTCACATTTGTCAGGATTGACCGCTAACCCATACTCGTTTAGCTTCTCAAAAAGCATTTTCAGATGAGTTAGATGTTCATTTTCATCTTTGCTTGCTATCAGTAGGTCATCTATGTAAGCATACACAAACGGTAAGCCCCGTACCACTTGGTCAATAAAACGCTGGAAACTTTGTGCAGCATTCCTTAATCCGAAAGGCATACGGACGAATTCGTATAGTCCGAAGGGGGTAGTAATGGCTGTTTTAGGAACATCGTCTGGATGAATTGGAATGTGATGGTAAGCACGGACGAGATCAATTTTTGAAAAATCGACACGTCAGATAGGCTATGAGTGAAGTCATGCAGATGTGGGAGAGGATATCTATCTGGTATGGTCCGGCTGTTGAGAGCTCTATAGTCACCGCACGGTCTAACTTCGGGAGAGTTTTCTTAGGTACCATATGGAGCGGTGATGCCCACGGACTATCGGAGGGGCGTATGATGCCCAACTCAATCATTTTGTTGAATTCGTTCTTTGCGATAGCCAGACGAGAGGGATCAAGGCGTCTTGGACGTGCGAACAGTGGTGGACCCTCTGTCTTTATGTGGTGTACGACGGTATGCGTCGGTTTGTCGTGTTTGAAACTCGGTCGTAATAAATCTGGAAACTGATTAAGTAAATTGACGTATTTGTCGTTCTCATGATGAGGTTTAACTAATAAATGTATGGAAGTCTCATTTGATATAATCCCTCTAATTTCCTTACTCTGTTCGGCAAGGACAAGTTTCCTATTTCTGACGTCTACCAGTATTTTGTGGAATTGCAGAAAATCAATGCCGATTATAGGAACGAGGACGTCCGCTATGATGAAACTCCAGGAAAAATTAGATTTAGGACCGAAATTTAATTGCAACCGCCTTTTGCCGTACGCCTTGATGTCAGACCTGTTTGCAGCTTGTAGTTTTAGTTTGGGGTCAGGTGTGTTTTTCTCGAGTGCAGTAGGTGGTACTACACTAACCTCTGCCCCAGTGTCGACTAAAAACTGTGTGCCGGTTCTTTTGTCTGTAACATATAATAGACGACTGTCTTGAAAGTTGTGGTCTGTGAGTGCAGTCGTCATTAACCTACGGTCTTGACGTTCCTTTTTCTGTGTGCTTGCAAAGTTACAAGGCGGAGTACATTTTCTAGCTTGTTTGCCATATGTTCTATGGTACCAACAAATGTTGTGTCTAGTAGTGCTTGGACTACGTCGTCTACGGCTTGTGGATGTTCCTCTACGCTTGCTGTGGGAGGCATTCAATAATTGGATCTGAGCTATCTGTTTCGTAAGGGTATCAACTGATCGTCGTAACTCGGCGATCTCGTCAGCTGAGCTTGATTGGATTTGAGATACAAGGTGAGTCTTGGACCGTTCGTAAATTCTGTCGGCTATGTCTGCTAGTCTATCAAAATCAACGTCTTCGTCTCCAATTGCTAGTATCTGTTGAATGTTTTGAGGGAGACGTCTGAGCCACAATTGATATAGTAGACGTTTGTCTACTGTCCGATTTCCTAATAAGTTTGTCATGTGGCGTTTTAACTGTGACGGTGTATTGTCACCTAGCTCCACGTTGGCTAAAAGTTGATCAATTGTCTGTTGGTCGGTGAGAGATGTGACACGAATGACCTCTCTTTTTAGACAATCGAATGGTGAGTCAGGATCCGGCTTAAAAATGACATCCGGCACTTGTTCAATGACGTCATCTGGCAGCAGTGAATTTGCATAACTAAATCTCGTACTCTGGTTTGTGATTTTGTTTGCTACAAAAAAGCTTTCTAAACGAGCAAACCAGAGTCCAGCCTTTCGTGGATTAAAAATGGGTAAAGGTACAGAGATGGCACCCACGGAAATAGATTTAGATGAAAGGCTTAGCGAATTATCAAGTGCCATGATACGAAGAAGCAATAGTAATAATAAGCCGAGGATTGTAATATACAATATGAAGAGAAATCAAAAATAACAACAAGAAATATATATAAGACTCACCAAAAAGAAAAACTGTCACTTTTGGTTTAAATATGCGAATATACAGCAATAATTCCAAAGGAACAATGTTATCGATGGATTTATTATGACTGTTAATGAATTGTTAATAATTGTAATAGTAATTCCAATGTGAAGTTCTTTAAGATACGCTTGGAGAGTATGCAGCAGAATTCGTAGAGGAATGGTGTGTGTTCTAAAAGCGGTTCACCAAAATGTTGAGGATAATGTCCTCAATATCTGACTCAAATAATAATATCCCGTAACTGAGTATTTTAGGTAGGCTTAATCTCCTAGTAGAATTGCGAATTTACTCGAGATTATTAAAAAGCCTGAACACCAGTTATAGAGATAGTTTATTGTTAATGAATAATAATAATCCACAAGCGTACGGTGAGCAAGCACACGATGAAACAGAGAGAGTGTGTGAGTCTGTTAAAAATCCATATATATTTGAGAGTTAATCGGGTGTGGATAGATTATCGATTATCTGAACATTGAGACCAATAGGAAGATAGCTTAAGCGTTAATGTACAGACATACTTTCGATCATACACACCGAAATTAACATAGTGAATTGAGTCTGAGTTACAATGACTAGATAAATGATACAGTAGCCAAATGGGCTTGCCACATAAGCTCCCATCCAGAACATTGATGTTTTTATGTACCAAAAAAATTGGATTAACATCTATGTTCGACAAAGAGATAAAGAACGGAACTGTTTTTAAAATGAAAGTACAACTCAATATGATGAGTAAGCGTAAAATTGTAATAACAGCTTGTGTGTTGAAACGTTTCATATCGTATATACAAGTGTATATTTAACATTAATGAATTGTATAAAGTTAAAATGTAAGCATAATGATGATCCGTGGGGCCAATAAAAAAATAGTAATCAAAATAAAGTAGGATTTTTATGTGTTATAAGAGTAGTCTCAGGATTTGGTCTAGATAAATATAGTGGTTGCTACATACCTATCTGGCCAATGTACTCTTCTTCCTGATCTTGTTGTAGTTTGTGCTGCTGCTGAACTTTGGTTTGAAGTGTTGCTTGTTGCAGGTAGTTTGAATGGTGCTTGCTCTGCTGCAGGTTTAGACGGTTTTACAGTTGTCTGTTTTTTCCCAAAAATATTTCGTCTCATACCGAAAGGTACAAAAGGGCGAGTTTTACCTGTTGAGGTATCACAAGTTAAGGTGTCCTTGTTGTTTATGGGGATGTTTTGGAATAATAATTTCGTTTCCTTAGACTGCAAAAGCTTTTGTAGCTCCGTACCGAGCTTTTGATGTTTTGCCATTTCTTGATAGTCTATATCAGGGATCGAGAAGGTATTGATATTTAATCTCGATAGTGCATCTGCTGCCTCATTTGCATTGCCTTTAATATAGCGTATATCAGCTGCAAATTGTGAAATGAATTCTAGTTGACGAATTTCGCGCGGACTATATTTATCATGATTGTGCATCAAGGACTTAGTTAGGGGTTTGTGATCAGTATATATCGTGAAAGAATTGCCTTCTAACATGTAGCGAAAGTGTTTGATGGCTAAGTAGATAGCCAACAGTTCTCTACCGAATGTGCTATATTTTGTTTGCGTTGCGTTTAGCTTTTTTGAGAAAAATGCAAGGGGTTGCCATTGTTCATTGACACGTTGCTGAAGTACAGCACCTACTGCTACGTTAGAAGCGTCGGTCATTATTGCTAAAGGTGCATCAACCTTTCGTCGTGCGAGTAATGCCTCTGTGCTTAAAGCGCTTTTCAACTGATCAAATGCTTGAATTGCTTGCGGTGTCATTGCTAATGATTTAGCTCGTCCCCTCAATAAATCAGTTAGTGGTTTTGCTAAGTCTGCACATTTAGGGATAAAACGTCTGTAAAAGTTGATCATCCCAAGGAAACGTCGTAGTTTCTTGAATGAATCAGGCAAAGGATAATTTTTGATAGCTTGTGTTTCCTCAGGAGCTGGTTTAATGCCTTGCTTATCAAGTACGTGACCTAAAAAGGTGAGGGATTGTTTTCCGAACTCACATTTGTCAGGATTGACCGCTAACCCATACTCGTTTAGCTTCTCAAAAGCATTTTCAGATGAGTTAGATGTTCATTTTCATCTTTGCTTGCTATCAGTAGGTCATCTATGTAAGCATACACAAACGGTAAGCCCCGTACCACTTGGTCAATAAAACGCTGGAAACTTTGTGCAGCATTCCTTAATCCGAAAGGCATACGGACGAATTCGTATAGTCCGAAGGGGGTAGTAATGGCTGTTTTAGGAACATCGTCTGGATGAATTGGAATGTGATGGTAAGCACGGACGAGATCAATTTTTGAAAAAATCGACACGTCAGATAGGCTATGAGTGAAGTCATGCAGATGTGGGAGAGGATATCTATCTGGTATGGTCCGGCTGTTGAGAGCTCTATAGTCACCGCACGGTCTAACTTCGGGAGAGTTTTTCTTAGGTACCATATGGAGCGGTGATGCCCACGGACTATCGGAGGGGCGTATGATGCCCAACTCAATCATTTTGTTGAATTCGTTCTTTGCGATAGCCAGACGAGAGGGATCAAGGCGTCTTGGACGTGCGAACAGTGGTGGACCCTCTGTCTTTATGTGGTGTACGACGGTATGCGTCGGTTTGTCGTGTTTGAAACTCGGTCGTAATAAATCTGGAAACTGATTAAGTAAATTGACGTATTTGTCGTTCTCATGATGAGGTTTAACTAATAAATGTATGGAAGTCTCATTTGATATAATCCCTCTAATTTCCTTACTCTGTTCGGCAAGGACAAGTTTCCTATTTCTGACGTCTACCAGTATTTTGTGGAATTGCAGAAAATCAATGCCGATTATAGGAACGAGGACGTCCGCTATGATGAAACTCCAGGAAAAATTAGATTTAGGACCGAAATTTAATTGCAACCGCCTTTTGCCGTACGCCTTGATGTCAGACCTGTTTGCAGCTTGTAGTTTTAGTTTGGGGTCAGGTGTGTTTTTCTCGAGTGCAGTAGGTGGTACTACACTAACCTCTGCCCCAGTGTCGACTAAAAACTGTGTGCCGGTTCTTTTGTCTGTAACATATAATAGACGACTGTCTTGAAAGTTGTGGTCTGTGAGTGCAGTCGTCATTAACCTACGGTCTTGACGTTCCTTTTTCTGTGTGCTTGCAAAGTTACAAGGCGGAGTACATTTTCTAGCTTGTTTGCCATATGTTCTATGGTACCAACAAATGTTGTGTCTAGTAGTGCTTGGACTACGTCGTCTACGGCTTGTGGATGTTCCTCTACGCTTGCTGTGGGAGGCATTCAATAATTGGATCTGAGCTATCTGTTTCGTAAGGGTATCAACTGATCGTCGTAACTCGGCGATCTCGTCAGCTGAGCTTGATTGGATTTGAGATACAAGGTGAGTCTTGGACCGTTCGTAAATTCTGTCGGCTATGTCTGCTAGTCTATCAAAATCAACGTCTTCGTCTCCAATTGCTAGTATCTGTTGAATGTTTTGAGGGAGACGTCTGAGCCACAATTGATATAGTAGACGTTTGTCTACTGTCCGATTTCCTAATAAGTTTGTCATGTGGCGTTTTAACTGTGACGGTGTATTGTCACCTAGCTCCACGTTGGCTAAAAGTTGATCAATTGTCTGTTGGTCGGTGAGAGATGTGACACGAATGACCTCTCTTTTAGACAATCGAATGGTGAGTCAGGATCCGGCTTAAAAATGACATCCGGCACTTGTTCAATGACGTCATCTGGCAGCAGTGAATTTGCATAACTAAATCTCGTACTCTGGTTTGTGATTTTGTTTGCTACAAAAAAGCTTTCTAAACGAGCAAACCAGAGTCCAGCCTTTCGTGGATTAAAAATGGGTAAAGGTACAGAGATGGCACCCACGGAAATAGATTTAGATGAAAGGCTTAGCGAATTATCAAGTGCCATGATACGAAGAAGCAATAGTAATAATAAGCCGAGGATTGTAATATACAATATGAAGAGAAATCAAAAATAACAACAAGAAATATATATAAGACTCACCAAAAAGAAAAACTGTCACTTTTGGTTTAAATATGCGAATATACAGCAATAATTCCAAAGGAACAATGTTATCGATGGATTTATTATGACTGTTAATGAATTGTTAATAATTGTAATAGTAATTCCAATGTGAAGTTCTTTAAGATACGCTTGGAGAGTATGCAGCAGAATTCGTAGAGGAATGGTGTGTGTTCTAAAAGCGGTTCACCAAAATGTTGAGGATAATGTCCTCAATATCTGACTCCAAATAATAATATCCCGTAACTGAGTATTTTAGGTAGGCTTAATCTCCTAGTAGAATTGCGAATTTACTCGAGATTATTAAAAAGCCTGAACACCAGTTATAGAGATAGTTTATTGTTAATGAATAATAATAATCCACAAGCGTACGGTGAGCAAGCACACGATGAAACAGAGAGAGTGTGTGAGTCTGTTAAAAATCCATATATATTTGAGAGTTAATCGGGTGTGGATAGATTATCGATTATCTGAACATTGAGACCAATAGGAAGATAGCTTAAGCGTTAATGTACAGACATACTTTCGATCATACACACCGAAATTAACATAGTGAATTGAGTCTGAGTTACAATGACTAGATAAATGATACAGTAGCCAAATGGGCTTGCCACATAAGCTCCCATCCAGAACATTGATGTTTTTATGTACCAAAAAAAATTGGATTAACATCTATGTTCGACAAAGAGATAAAGAACGGAACTGTTTTTAAAATGAAAGTACAACTCAATATGATGAGTAAGCGTAAAATTGTAATAACAGCTTGTGTGTTGAAACGTTTCATATCGTATATACAAGTGTATATTTAACATTAATGAATTGTATAAAGTTAAAATGTAAGCATAATGATGATCCGTGGGGCCAATAAAAAAAATAGTAATCAAAATAAAGTAGGATTTTTATGTGTTATAAGAGTAGTCTCAGGATTTGGTCTAGATAAATATAGTGGTTGCTACATACCTATCTGGCCAATGTACTCTTCTTCCTGATCTTGTTGTAGTTTGTGCTGCTGCTGAACTTTGGTTTGAAGTGTTGCTTGTTGCAGGTAGTTTGAATGGTGCTTGCTCTGCTGCAGGTTTAGACGGTTTTACAGTTGTCTGTTTTTCCCAAAAATATTTCGTCTCATACCGAAAGGTACAAAAGGGCGAGTTTTACCTGTTGAGGTATCACAAGTTAAGGTGTCCTTGTTGTTTATGGGGATGTTTTGGAATAATAATTTCGTTTCCTTAGACTGCAAAAGCTTTTGTAGCTCCGTACCGAGCTTTTGATGTTTTGCCATTTCTTGATAGTCTATATCAGGGATCGAGAAGGTATTGATATTTAATCTCGATAGTGCATCTGCTGCCTCATTTGCATTGCCTTTAATATAGCGTATATCAGCTGCAAATTGTGAAATGAATTCTAGTTGACGAATTTCGCGCGGACTATATTTATCATGATTGTGCATCAAGGACTTAGTTAGGGGTTTGTGATCAGTATATATCGTGAAAGAATTGCCTTCTAACATGTAGCGAAAGTGTTTGATGGCTAAGTAGATAGCCAACAGTTCTCTACCGAATGTGCTATATTTTGTTTGCGTTGCGTTTAGCTTTTTTGAGAAAAATGCAAGGGGTTGCCATTGTTCATTGACACGTTGCTGAAGTACAGCACCTACTGCTACGTTAGAAGCGTCGGTCATTATTGCTAAAGGTGCATCAACCTTTCGTCGTGCGAGTAATGCCTCTGTGCTTAAAGCGCTTTTCAACTGATCAAATGCTTGAATTGCTTGCGGTGTCATTGCTAATGATTTAGCTCGTCCCCTCAATAAATCAGTTAGTGGTTTTGCTAAGTCTGCACATTTAGGGATAAAACGTCTGTAAAAGTTGATCATCCCAAGGAAACGTCGTAGTTTCTTGAATGAATCAGGCAAAGGATAATTTTTGATAGCTTGTGTTTCCTCAGGAGCTGGTTTAATGCCTTGCTTATCAAGTACGTGACCTAAAAGGTGAGGGATTGTTTTCCGAACTCACATTTGTCAGGATTGACCGCTAACCCATACTCGTTTAGCTTCTCAAAAGCATTTTCAGATGAGTTAGATGTTCATTTTCATCTTTGCTTGCTATCAGTAGGTCATCTATGTAAGCATACACAAACGGTAAGCCCCGTACCACTTGGTCAATAAAACGCTGGAAACTTTGTGCAGCATTCCTTAATCCGAAAGGCATACGGACGAATTCGTATAGTCCGAAGGGGGTAGTAATGGCTGTTTTAGGAACATCGTCTGGATGAATTGGAATGTGATGGTAAGCACGGACGAGATCAATTTTTGAAAAATCGACACGTCAGATAGGCTATGAGTGAAGTCATGCAGATGTGGGAGAGGATATCTATCTGGTATGGTCCGGCTGTTGAGAGCTCTATAGTCACCGCACGGTCTAACTTCGGGAGAGTTTTTCTTAGGTACCATATGGAGCGGTGATGCCCACGGACTATCGGAGGGGCGTATGATGCCCAACTCAATCATTTTGTTGAATTCGTTCTTTGCGATAGCCAGACGAGAGGGATCAAGGCGTCTTGGACGTGCGAACAGTGGTGGACCCTCTGTCTTTATGTGGTGTACGACGGTATGCGTCGGTTTGTCGTGTTTGAAACTCGGTCGTAATAAATCTGGAAACTGATTAAGTAAATTGACGTATTTGTCGTTCTCATGATGAGGTTTAACTAATAAATGTATGGAAGTCTCATTTGATATAATCCCTCTAATTTCCTTACTCTGTTCGGCAAGGACAAGTTTCCTATTTCTGACGTCTACCAGTATTTTGTGGAATTGCAGAAAATCAATGCCGATTATAGGAACGAGGACGTCCGCTATGATGAAACTCCAGGAAAAATTAGATTTAGGACCGAAATTTAATTGCAACCGCCTTTTGCCGTACGCCTTGATGTCAGACCTGTTTGCAGCTTGTAGTTTTAGTTTGGGGTCAGGTGTGTTTTTCTCGAGTGCAGTAGGTGGTACTACACTAACCTCTGCCCCAGTGTCGACTAAAAACTGTGTGCCGGTTCTTTTGTCTGTAACATATAATAGACGACTGTCTTGAAAGTTGTGGTCTGTGAGTGCAGTCGTCATTAACCTACGGTCTTGACGTTCCTTTTTCTGTGTGCTTGCAAAGTTACAAGGCGGAGTACATTTTCTAGCTTGTTTGCCATATGTTCTATGGTACCAACAAATGTTGTGTCTAGTAGTGCTTGGACTACGTCGTCTACGGCTTGTGGATGTTCCTCTACGCTTGCTGTGGGAGGCATTCAATAATTGGATCTGAGCTATCTGTTTCGTAAGGGTATCAACTGATCGTCGTAACTCGGCGATCTCGTCAGCTGAGCTTGATTGGATTTGAGATACAAGGTGAGTCTTGGACCGTTCGTAAATTCTGTCGGCTATGTCTGCTAGTCTATCAAAATCAACGTCTTCGTCTCCAATTGCTAGTATCTGTTGAATGTTTTGAGGGAGACGTCTGAGCCACAATTGATATAGTAGACGTTTGTCTACTGTCCGATTTCCTAATAAGTTTGTCATGTGGCGTTTTAACTGTGACGGTGTATTGTCACCTAGCTCCACGTTGGCTAAAAGTTGATCAATTGTCTGTTGGTCGGTGAGAGATGTGACACGAATGACCTCTCTTTTTAGACAATCGAATGGTGAGTCAGGATCCGGCTTAAAAATGACATCCGGCACTTGTTCAATGACGTCATCTGGCAGCAGTGAATTTGCATAACTAAATCTCGTACTCTGGTTTGTGATTTTGTTTGCTACAAAAAGCTTTCTAAACGAGCAAACCAGAGTCCAGCCTTTCGTGGATTAAAAATGGGTAAAGGTACAGAGATGGCACCCACGGAAATAGATTTAGATGAAAGGCTTAGCGAATTATCAAGTGCCATGATACGAAGAAGCAATAGTAATAATAAGCCGAGGATTGTAATATACAATATGAAGAGAAATCAAAAATAACAACAAGAAATATATATAAGACTCACCAAAAAGAAAAACTGTCACTTTTGGTTTAAATATGCGAATATACAGCAATAATTCCAAAGGAACAATGTTATCGATGGATTTATTATGACTGTTAATGAATTGTTAATAATTGTAATAGTAATTCCAATGTGAAGTTCTTTAAGATACGCTTGGAGAGTATGCAGCAGAATTCGTAGAGGAATGGTGTGTGTTCTAAAAGCGGTTCACCAAAATGTTGAGGATAATGTCCTCAATATCTGACTCCAAATAATAATATCCCGTAACTGAGTATTTTAGGTAGGCTTAATCTCCTAGTAGAATTGCGAATTTACTCGAGATTATTAAAAAGCCTGAACACCAGTTATAGAGATAGTTTATTGTTAATGAATAATAATAATCCACAAGCGTACGGTGAGCAAGCACACGATGAAACAGAGAGAGTGTGTGAGTCTGTTAAAAATCCATATATATTTGAGAGTTAATCGGGTGTGGATAGATTATCGATTATCTGAACATTGAGACCAATAGGAAGATAGCTTAAGCGTTAATGTACAGACATACTTTCGATCATACACACCGAAATTAACATAGTGAATTGAGTCTGAGTTACAATGACTAGATAAATGATACAGTAGTCAAATGGGCTTGCCACAGATCATTTCAAATTTACAGCATATGACAAGTCTTTAGTGTTTGAAGCGATGGGAATCATCTTTGAACTTAAATATGAAGAACAACAAATAAAACCAGGTACATTTTACCAATGTATCTTAAAGTGAGCAAAGTGGACCGCTTGAATAACACCTCTAAGTACTGTTTAAAATATTCCAGAAACTTAGCAAGTCATACTCAGCATCCTGCATATAATTTTTTTTCTGAGTTTCGTATAATAAATTTCAATACATTCGTTTGCGGTTTGTGTTTCTTGAAGATTAAAAAAGACTGTGAGATGCCTAAATTTGATAAGTACATAAAGTAAAGAGTGTATTTCTTATATAATGTCATAATTTCTAATAACATAATAAAATAAAAACGAAAGAATATGTCAGTCATCTTCAAAAGAATATTAAAAGCCAATTCGTTTCATCTTGTGTGGTGGTCGGTATTCGATATAATCCTTAAACTTCGTAAACAGTTTGTCTTGGTAATAAAGATACAATGATATAGATACGTTGTTGTTAGGATGACTCAGTTCGTTAAGATGTTAATAAAATGACTTGATTGAATTAATTGTGAACAAAC
>NW_026137072.1:0-5002 GCF_000699445.3 Schistosoma haematobium
ATTAGTTTTTGATGAATCATTTCCTCTTGCATACGATTTTCCGTTAAACTATCAAAAAACATTGAAGTGAATCCTAATGCATTTTGATCCTCATATTTTAATTTGTCACCTTGATCATAATCCCATATTGATTTTAAATCACTCAATAACCATTTTGAGTATTCCATTGAACTATTATTAAATGATTCTGATGTATTTAAGCGACGCTTTAAAGTGAAATAATCATCATTATTAGTATTACTATCAGTGGTACTTTCCTCTACAATAGACTCGTTATTCAATTTATTTGTAACACTTTGTCTCCGTTCAGAAACAATATTGTTTAGGTTTAAAGTGCCTGTATGATTTTTGAGCTCCGACTGTTTGTATAACTTTGCATTCTCTTCAGAATTCTTAACATGCTGTTTATTCTCAGGTTCGCAACTAAGTTCAGATAACCAATTTGTAATAATTGTTTGACTTTTGACTTGATAGCTTTCTACAATGTCATAATCATTAGTATTAATACCATCTGATGTCAGATAAGCACAATAATCGAATAGATCTCCATATGGTGTGAGTAACAATGTATGAAATTGTTTTTTTGTATCATCTGGTGAATAATGTGTTGTAATTCCGCAAATAGAACTTTGTAAACGTCGCTTAAGCAGTGAATTTTGATTGTAGAATTGAAAGAGATCATTAGATCGAAATGATGAAACCAAACTTGTTAGTGGCGTCCCGGATAGACACGGGCCAATATACTGGGGACCTGAGAAAGAATTGAAATTCAATCCAAATGTAGACATATCTGCGGGGTATTGAGAAGTCATAGAAATAAGAAATTGTGGGATATCATGCGTTGAACGATAATGCTTATCTATTTCGGTCCAAGTAAGATACGCCAACGGTTTTGTAAGATTATGAGACCAATGTAATACAGTTCGATTAGGCATACGTTTATCCAGTAGAACCATACTATTTGCAGCGCTTCTATGTGAAAAGTAAATGGTTTCAATTTAAGAATCATGTGTTTAATTTTTTTTGTCTGAATACGATTAACGTAGATAGATAGGAGACCTACCTGTAGCGGTGTTGGTCACCTTCACCAGACTGATTTTTGGATCTGAGCACATAGTAACTGAGGAAACTTACATTCGGCATTTAACACTTTTAGAGAAGGTGGGAAATGGTGGACGTGAAACACTTAATCGGTGTGGAGAGGCTCGGTCATGTAGGCGTATAATAAATATATTACTCTTTCCCCATAAGATCTCATAGATTAGGTGGCCACATCAAGATAAATCTATTAATATGGTTTGGGTTTATTATTCTATCAGCAAAGGTTAGTGTGCTGCTGCTTTCTCCAGATTCTGCGAATCGTCTCAATTAAGATCGAGTTTGAGGGAATTATCGTTGCGGAAATAAAAAATACGTCAGATGAAATCTTTAAGAAAACCTTTTTATTTTTCAGGTCTCGACTCGTCATTTTTAACTGCTCTATTATGCTTTGATGTCAAAGGTAACCTCCTGAACTAGCTCATATCATTTGTGTCTATAAGTCCGTTTTATCTTGTGGATTAGACTACATAGCTGCCCCAAAACTCGCACTTTCTGAAAGCATCTGCTCACTAGGTTTTCATCACACTAGTAGGTCGCCAGTTCAGGCGACTGGTATCGACTGGAGTTGGGCGGAAATTATGTGACCTCTTGGTGGATATCCAAACCGCTCCTGGAATTTAGTATCAGACGCGAATTATCTTTTTTGCGGTATCCATGTAACTCGGATACTGTGATGAATGCATAGAGCAAACATGTCCACTGAAAAACAGAGTAATGAAGACAGGCTAGAGGAACACAGAGTATTCCACTGCCTTATTCAACTAGTTAATGGTGTGCAGCCGAATAATGCAAGATTGACTCTGATGATGTTCGAACTAACCATTCGCTGTTCAGTAATCTGTCGTGCAAGTTTTAGAAGGTCTGGCCAGGAGTCTAATTTGGCCACGGCTCAATAACGATTTTATTGGCTTTTCACAATTATCTCATGCTGTTTAGTCTCTTCAATACAAAAATATAACCTCGACCTTAATTAATTTTTAACCTTGTCATACTCGTCGAAAGAATAGTATTGTATTTCACATATTTAATTTCCCGATATTACTTTCAAATTTCCAATCACTATGAGGCTTTGCCAGCATGTAGTATGATGTGATTATCCTTCCGCTTTTGATACACAATTTTACTTAATTATCGATTGTAAGCACGATTTCATGGCTTGAACAAATATTGTCATTGAATACGTTTTCTTCGTCGAATCGTGCTTAATTCTTTGTCAATGACATAATGAGTTACTTTCGTTAATCGACACTTCCCAATCCTTATCTTATTCCAGTTCGGTGGATGAACAAAAGTGCAAATGCGTAATCAATAGAAATATTATGCAAAAATGAACGTCTGAAACAAGTTAGTAATGCATAAAAACGGAATTTATTCCCTCGCATAAGTTACACTGGAATTACTGTCTAACCGTCTTTATTCGCTTAGTCAGCTGGTCCGAAAGCCAGTCCACAATCACAATAGGCAGTTGGCGATTTCAAAGAACAAAATATAACCCAAGGTAGAGATATTTGATAGATCAAATAATGTCACAAGTCACGAATGTTTGAAACAGGTATGATGGGGACTTTTTAATGTATGTAATATGAGAAATAAGCTGAAAAACTCCGTGTTTCTGTAGACAACATTGTTATTTCTTTGTTATTTCTTCAGTAATTGACTAGCCAGTAGGATATCCTCTACAGCGGTAGCGTTGGTGATTGTTACACGAAGTGGCCTCGGGTGATTTTGATGCTTAGAGTTCTTTCCCCGAGTGAACCGTGTGACCGTCAAAGGCTCTATTTTGGATGTCTAAGCTTCTTGTTTAACTCTTCACAGAGCAACCTGTCATGTTTGTATCGCAAACTGAGGGAAGGTCAGGGCTGTCTTTAAGGTGCATGATTATGAGAGAATCATCACGAACTATTATTGTTTTCCCAGGTTTACGTGTGCGTTCAGGTTGAGGATCTTGTTGTTTGGAGTTCAAAGAGCGTTTCCTATTCCTATACTCTTCGATGACTGGACGGACATTCTTGGGGGTATACCATGCGGCCAAATCACCAGTTGATTTCCCTGCAGGATGTTTTGGCTGAGTTCTACTAATAACCTAGAGTTCTATTACTCCCTGATAACCTTTCCCAGGGGAAGCTAGAACTGAGGGATTGTCAACTGGGAATTTGTTGTTCATGAAGTTGCAATCTAAATGTGAAAGCGTCTGGTTGTGATATCACCGAGTATTTGCAGCGCTTCTATGTGAAAAGTAAATGGTTTCAATTTAAGAATCATGTGTTTAATTTTTTGTCTGAATACGATTAACGTAGATAGATAGGAGACCTACCTGTAGCGGTGTTGGTCACTAACCAGACGATTTTTGGATCTGAGCACATAGTAACTGAGGAAACTTACATTCGGCATTTAACACTTAGAGAAGGTGGGAAATGGTGGACGTGAGAACACTTAATCGGTGTGGAGAGGCTCGGTCATGTAGGCGTATAATAAATATATTACTCTTTCCCCATAAGATCTCATAGATTAGGTGGCCACATCAAGATAAATCTATTAATATGGTTTGGGTTTATTATTCTATCAGCAAAGGTTAGTGTGCTGCTGCTTTCTCCAGAATTCTGCGAATCGTCTCAATTAACATCGAGTTTGAGGGAATTATCGTTGCGGAAATTAAAAAATACGTCAGATGAAATCTTTAAGAAAACCTTTTTATTTTTCAGGTCTCGACTCGTCATTTTTAACTGCTCTATTATGCTTTGATGTCAAAGGTAACCTCCTGAACTAGCTCATATCATTTTGTGTCTATAAGTCCGTTTTATCTTGTGGATTAGACTACATAGCTGCACAAAACTCGCACTTTCTGAAAGCATCTGCTCACTAGGTTTTCAATACACTAGTAGGTCGCCAGTTTAGGCGACTGGTATCGACTGGAGTTGGGCGGAAATTATGTGACCTCTTAGTGTATATCCAAACCGCTCCTGGAATTTAGTATCAGACGCGAATTATCTTTTTGCGGTATCCATGTAACTTGGATACTTTGATGAATGCATAGAGCAAACATGTCCACTGAAAAACAGAGTAATGAAGACAGGCTAGAGGAACACAGAGTATTCCACTGCCTTATTCACTAGTTAATGGTGTGCAGCCGAATAATACACGTTGACTCTGATGATGTTCGACCAACCATTCGCTGTTCAGTAATCTGTCGTGCAAGTTTTAGAAGGTCTGGCCAGGAGTCTAATTTGGCCACGGCTCAATAACATTTTATTGGCTTTTCCAATTATCTCATGCTGTTTAGTCTCTTCAATACAAAAATATAACCTCGACCTTAATTAATTTTTAACCTTGTCATACTCGTCGAAAGAATAATTGTATTTCACATATTTAATTTCCGATATTACTTTCAAATTTCCAATCACTATGAGGCTTTGCCAGCATGTAGTATGATGTGATTATCCTTCCGCTTTTGATACACAATTTTACTTAATTATCGATTGTAAGCACGATTTCATGGCTTGAACAAATATTGTCATTGAATACGTTTTCTTCGTCGAATCGTGCTTAATTCTTTGTCAATGACATAATGAGTTACTTTCGTTAATCGACACTTCCCAATCCTTATCTTATTCCAGTTCGGTGGATGAACAAAAGTGCAAATGCGTAATCAATAGAAATATTATGCAAAAATGAACGTCTGAAACAAGTTAGTAATGCATAAAAACGGAATTTATTCCCTCGCATAAGTTACACTGGAATTACTGTCTAACCGTCTTTATTCGCTTAGTCAGCTGGTCCGAAAGCCAGTCCACAATCACAATAGGCAGTTGGCGATTTCAAAGAACAAAATATAACCCAAGGTAGAGATATTTGATAGATCAAATAATGTCACAAGTCACGAATGTTTGAAACAGGTATGATG
>NW_026137073.1:0-97978 GCF_000699445.3 Schistosoma haematobium
ATTATTAACGTCGGATCTACTTCTTACATATTTGATCCCTCGCTGAAATCGTTGTTGCTGCAGATGCTTCTGACTATGGTATCTGGTGCCGTCATATCACCATAAGTTTCCAGATGGAAAAAGAAAAGGCTATCGCACATGCTTCCAGAACATTGATGACTTCAGCGGGAACGCGAAGTACAGTCAAATTGAGTAGAAAGATTGGCATTAATTTTCGCAGTAAAAAGTTTCACAAGATGCTGCATGGCAGAAAATTTACCTTAATCACTGATTCATAAACCCTTATTATCAATTTTCGGATCTAAGAAAGGTAGTACCAGTTTATAACCGCAAACCGCCTCCAACGATGGGCTACAATGCTATTGGAGTTATGATTTCGTTATCAAATACAAATCTACCTCTGATTTTTGGCCATGCTGATGCATTATCGCTTAATAAGCACTTAAGCTTGAAAACGAAGATACTGTTATCGCTTCTATATCAGTGGAAGAAGATGTAAGCAGAATGTTGTTTAATTCAACACAAATTCTTCCAGTGACAGCTGCTCGAATCGCTGAACACACTCGCGCGATCCTATCTTAAGACGATTATCTACATTTATCCAGCGTGGTTGACCCCCCGTATAACATCTCATGAACTGAAACAGTATTATCAACGACGCCAATCTTTATCCATCGTAAATGACTGTATTATGGTTGCTGATCGCGTAGTGGTTCCGTATAACTTACGCTCACTCGTCCTGAAACAACTGCATACAGCCCATCCAGGTACTGGAAGAATGAAAGCTATTGCTCGAATGCAGGTATATTGGCCTAATATCGATGAATACATCGAAGATTTCGTGCGTGCGTGCGTGCGTGCGTGCGTGCAGAAAATGTGCTGAGGTTTCTAAGTGTCCACGAAAAGCTGAACTACATTCCTGGCCATCTCCAGAAGAACCTTGGTCGCGTATACATGTTGATTTTGCTGGCCCATTCCAGGATACGTACTTTCTCGTTTGTGTTGATGCTTATTCAAAATGGCCGGAGATTTTCCTATAAATCAAATCACTTCACAACAGACTATCATGAAGCTACGGCAGTTATTCTCCCGTTTTGGAGTTCCAGATGTTCTCGTGACAGATAACGGCACTCAGTTTATTTCTTCCATCTTCTCAGATTTCTGCAAGAGGTTTGGAGTCAAACATGTCCGTTCACCTCCGTACCATCCACAATCGAATGGTCAGCCGAAAGGTTTGTAGATACTTTCAAAAGAGCTACTGAAGGCAAAAAGGGAGGAAGATAGAGGAGATTCTTGATGACTTTCTCTTGGTCTATAGAACAACTCCAAACCATCAACACCAAACCAAATGTCACCAGCAGAAATTATGTTTGAAGAAAAGTAAGAATGCTCTCGATGCCATAAAACCACAGCAAGTAGACATCGGAAAAAGAAACAGAAAGATGGAAAACCAATTTGATCGCCATCATGGGGCAAAACGCAGAATTTTCCAAAGAAATCAAAAGTATACGTCCGCGATTTCCGATATTCACCTCCACAATGGACCAGTGGACGCATACTTAAGAGACAAGGGAACGTAATGTATGTGGTGGAAGTTGAAGGACAGAAGTGGACACGCCATGTCAACCACATACTGGAAAATGCTGGCACTTCACAGAAAACCGAGAAATTAGACTCAATGTGGAGAATCATTCTGGACAGTTTCGACATAAAATGCTCAGCAACTCAGAAGACTGCGCAACATGAACAAGGTCCTATTAGGAAAGCATCACGGAAACGCAGAAGACCAGATATTCTACAGGTAGACCCAAAGAGGAGAACATACGTTTCCGAAGGAAGATATCAATGATGATATCTCAGCACTTACCTGTATATAGTAACTAACCATATATTTTTTTCTTTTTTTAAAGGGGAAGGTGTTATGAACGGGGAATTAAGAAGCCCAGACAATTACGAAAGCTATTTTCTTGGGACGTTATTGCATTTCATTCAAAACCTGTAAAACACTTATATTTATTTTTGTCCCTATCTTATTCTACATAACACGAGCTTTCGCTCTATGTATCATTCACTAGCATACCCTTTTTTGTTCCAAAATATTGTAATTTAAACATTATATTTTGCACTATATTTTCTACCCTAATTCTCTGTTTCGGGCATAACTGTATTTTTCCAAATTATCGTACGTCATGGTCAAGATATGCACTTATTTATTCATGTACATTTTTGTAGTAATCGAATTCAGAGAATCCAGAGTTTAATGTTCCAACTGTCTTGTCTTCTTTCACTTGCGTGCTTGCCAACCAATCAGGATTTAGAATAGTTCTCTCTACCCCGATCGAACTCACGCGTATTAGACTCAAGGTTAAGCCACTCAGCCTAACGCGTCAAGGTCATAATTTAGACTAGACAGACCAAGGTCAAGTCATAACAAGTATCACGGGGTAAAAGCGATTCAAGGTCATAACAACTGGCGACGAAGAATTTTGTTTTTTCTTTCCTATATTGATTGATCCAGTACAAAATGCCTGTATCATTGGACGACCTTAAAACTATTCTTCAAATGCAGCAAGCACAAAATGATGCAAATCAGACGAAGCTTTTGGATGCATTGGCACGAATGTTCTCATTACAGTCGTCTTCAGCTTGTCAATCAGATAAGCATGAAAGCATCATAAATTCTATTTCTGAATTCCAGTATGATCCCGAAGCTAATGTCATTTTCAGTTCGTGGTTTCACCGTTGTGAAGATATTTTCCGCGTTGAATGCTCGCATCTTGATGACGCAGCGAAAGTCCACTTACTCTTAAGAAGACTGGGAACACAGGAATATAATAAATATGTGAATTTTATCTTACCGCAAAATCCAAGAGAGGTATCATTCAAAGACACAGTTCAGATTCTATCTGATATTTTCGATGAACAGTCCTCATTATTTAATACTCGCTATAAATGCTTCCAAATAACGAAATCTCCAGAGGACGATTATCTCACGTATGCCGGGAAGGTAAATCGACAGTGCGAACGCTTCAAAATAAACGAAATCACAGCGGACCATTTAAATGCTTGATTTTCATGTGGTCTAAAGAATGAAGAAGATGCAGATGTCCGTACCAGAATGTTGACACGCATTGAACAAGAACCAAATATGACATTACAAATGGTCACAACCGAATGTCAGCGGTTACTTCATCTCAAGCATGACACTGCGATGGTGCAACAGAGGGTTAAACCTTCCGGTTCTGATTCAATTAATGCGCTCCGATCCGTAAAATCATCGAAACAAAACTGTACAAGCATGAAACAACCTGCCAACCCCCCATCACCATGCTGGTTCTGTGGAGCATGGCATTTTGCAAAATTCTGTCCGTTTAAGAATCATAAATGCCGCAAATGTCATCGCATTGGCCACAAAGAAGGTCATTGTTCGTTAAATAAACGCAAGACTAAACATCGTAGTGAAAATTCAAAGCAACGATCAAACAGTCAAATTAAAACCACGTTTGCAACCTTTAAAGTTGAATTTAAAAGTAGGCGGAAATTTGTAAATTTATTAGTAAATGAAAAACTTATACGACTTCAGTTGGACACTGCTTCTGATGTCACGTTGATTTCAAAAACACATGGTACAAGTTAGGATGCCCATCCATCCGACCGACAGAACATGTCGCCCGAAATGCGTCAGGAGACATAGTAAAGTTGACAGGAGAGGTTCTATGCAATGTTCAACTTATGGGAAGTAAATTTACATATGTTTGTTATCTAACAAATCGACACGATTTAGATCTATTGGGATTAGATTGGATTGCACATGTTGATACTTTGAATAAATTATTAGATGAGGTATGTTCTCATGTTTCCTATGAGTCTATCCAAATCCCTAATGATATTTCTAAATCAAATGCCTCCGACGAATCATCCTCTCTGGATATTAACGAATTAAATGCTTCTGATGAAACATGTTCTTATGATCTTTCTGAGTCAAACAATTCAAATGTTATGTGTTCTCACCATGTCAAATCAAATCCCGCCGATTCATTACCTTCTCATAAAATTTCCAAATCGAATACTTCAGACAAAGTATGCGATGGTGAAACTTCGGAATCTCATGTACTTCTTTCTAATGTTATGTCTACATCAAAGTCTTCTGCTTCCTCTCAATTGTCGTCCGTATCTTACATAAATCATCTTCGACAAAAACATGCATGTGTATTTCAAAACAAACTGGGCTGTTGTAAATTCACCAAAGTATCCTTATCACTAAAGGAAAATGCAAAGCCCATTTTCAGACCGAAACGACCAGTGCCTTATGCTGCTCTGTCAGTCGTTGACCAAGAATTGGACAGGTTAGAAGCACTAGGTGTTATTGAGCCAGTAAATTGTTCATCGTGGGCTGCACCCATAGTGGTCGTGAGAAAAGCAAATGGGACTGTTCGCATATGTGCTGATTTTTCCACTGGTCTAAATAATGCTCTAGAAGATCACACGTATCCACTTCCCATACAGGAAGATTTATTCATCAAACTAAATGGAGGAAAGTATTTTGCTAAAATTGACCTGGCTGACGCATATCTCCAGATAGAAGTTGATCCAGCCTCCCAACCATTACTGACGATTAACACCCACAGAGGTCTTTACCAATATAAGCGTTTACCTTTTGGTGTGAAACCAGCACCAGCTATCTTTCAACAAATAATGGACACTATGTTGGCTAATTTGCCAGGAGTCGCTGTCTATTTGGATGATGTAATCGTTACAGGTTCCAGTAAGTCCGAGTTATTCAATCGACTCGATACTGTTTTAACCAAAATATCTGAGTGTGGATTCTATCTAAAAGAAGAGAAGTGTACATTTTTCATGAACTCGGTGAAATATCTTGGTTTTGTTTTCGACAAGAATGGACGACGCCCGGATCCGGAAAATGTACGAGCTATCCAAAATATGCCTCCCCCATCGAATGTAGCAACTCTGCGTTCCTTCCTTGGTCTTATCAGTTATTACAGTAATTTCTTGCCACAATTGCATCGCCTCCGGGCACCCATGAACCAATTATTATCCAGTAATGTAAAATGGAATTGGTCCACTAAGTGTCAAAAATGTTTTGACGAAGTGAAGTCATTATTAACGTCGGATCTACTTCTTACATATTTTGATCCCTCGCTGGAAATCGTTGTTGCTGCAGATGCTTCTGACTATGGTATCGGTGCCGTCATATCCCATAAGTTTCCAGATGGAAAAGAAAAGGCTATCGCACATGCTTCCAGAACATTGACTTCAGCAGAACGCAAGTACAGTCAAATTGAGAAAGAAGGATTGGCATTAATTTTCGCAGTAAAAAGTTTCACAAGATGCTGCATGGCAGAAAATTTACCTTAATCACTGATCATAAACCCTTATTATCAATTTTCGGATCTAAGAAAGGTATACCAGTTTATACCGCAAACCGCCTCCAACGATGGGCTACAATGCTATTGGGTTATGATTTCGTTATCAAATACAAATCTACCTCTGATTTTGGCCATGCTGATGCATTATCGCGCTTAATAAGCAATCATAAGCTTGAAAACGAAGATACTGTTATCGCTTCTATATCAGTGGAAGAAGATGTAAGCAGAATGTTGTTTAATTCAACACAAATTCTTCCAGTGACAGCTGCTCGAATCGCTGAACACACTCGCCGCGATCCTATCTTAAGACGATTATCTACATTTATCCAGCGTGGTTGACCCCACGTATAACATCTCATGAACTGAAACAGTATTATCAACGACGCCAATCTTTATCCATCGTAAATGACTGTATTATGGTTGCTGATCGCGTAGTGGTTCCGTATAACTTACGCTCACTCGTCCTGAAACAACTGCATACAGCCCATCCAGGTACTGGAAGAATGAAAGCTATTGCTCGAAGTTATGTATATTGGCCTAATATCGATGAATACATCGAAGATTTCGTGCGTGCGTGCGTGCAGAAAATGTGCTGAGGTTTCTAAGTGTCCACGAAAAGCTGAACTACATTCCTGGCCATCTCCAGAAGAACCTTGGTCGCGTATACATGTTGATTTTGCTGGCCCATTCCAGGGTACGTACTTTCTCGTTTGTGTTGATGCTTATTCAAAATGGCCGGAGATTTTTCCTATAAATCAAATCACTTCACAACAGACTATCATGAAGCTACGGCAGTTATTCTCCCGTTTTGGAGTTCCAGATGTTCTCGTGACAGATAACGGCACTCAGTTTATTTCTTCCATCTTCTCAGATTTCTGCAAGAGGTTTGGAGTCAAACATGTCCGTTCACCTCCGTACCATCCACAATCGAATGGTCAGGCCGAAAGGTTTGTAGATACTTTCAAAAGAGCGCTACTGAAGGCAAAAGGGGGGAAGATAGAGGAGATTCTTGATGACTTTCTCTTGGTCTATAGAACAACTCCAAACCCATCAACACCAAACCAAATGTCCCCAGCAGAAATTATGTTTGGTAGAAAAGTAAGAACTGCTCTCGATGCCATAAAACCACAGCAAATAGACATCGGAAAAGAAACAGAAAGATGGAAAACCAATTTGATCGCCATCATGGGGCAAAACGCAGAATTTTCCAAAGAAATCAAAAAGTATACGTCCGCGATTTCCGATATTCACCTCCACAATGGACCAGTGGACGCATACTTAAGAGACAAGGGAACGTAATGTATGTGGTGGAAGTTGAAGGACAGAAGTGGACACGCCATGTCAACCACATACTGGAAAATGCTGGCACTTCACAGAAAACCGAGAAATTAGACTCAATGTGGAGAATCATTCTGGACAGTTTCGACATAAAATGCTCAGCAACTCAGAAGACTGCGCAACATGAACAAGGTCCTATTAGGAAAGCATCACGGAAACGCAGAAGACCAGATATTCTACAGGTAGACCCAAAGAGGAGAACATACGTTTCCGAAGGAAGATATCAATGATGATATCTCAGCACTTACCTGTATATAGTAACTAACCATATTTTTTTTCTTTTTTTTAAAGGGGGAAGGTGTTATGAACGGGGAATTAAGAAGCCCAGACAATTACGAAAGCTATTTTCTTGGGACGTTATTGCATTTCATTCAAAACCTGTAAAACACTTATATTTATTTTTGTCCCTATCTTATTCTACATAACACGAGCTTTCGTTCTATGTATCATTCACTAGCATACCCTTTTTTGTTCCAAAATATTGTAATTTAAACATTATATTTTGCACTATATTTTCTACCCTAATTCCCTGTTTCGGGCATAACTGTATTTTTCCAAATTATCGTACGTCGTGGTCAAGATATGCACTTATTTATTCATGTACATTTTTGTAGTAATCGGAATTCAGAGAATCCAGAGTTTAGTGTTCCAACTGTCTTGTCTTCTTTCACTTGCGTGCTTGCCAACCAATCAGGATTTAGAATAGTTCTCTCTACCCCGATCGAACTCACGCGTATTAGACTCAAGGTTAAGCCACTCAGCCTAACGCGTCAAGGTCATAATTTAGACTAGACAGACCAAGGTCAAGTCATAACAAGTATCACGGGGTAAAAGCGATTCAAGGTCATAACAACTGGCGACGAAGAATTTTGTTTTTTCTTTCCTATATTGATTGATCCAGTACAAAATGCCTGTATCATTGGACGACCTTAAAACTATTCTTCAAATGCAGCAAGCACAAAATGATGCAAATCAGACGAAGCTTTTGGATGCATTGGCACGAATGTTCTCATTACAGTCGTCTTCAGCTTGTCAATCAGATAAGCATGAAAGCATCATAAATTCTATTTCTGAATTCCAGTATGATCCCGAAGCTAATGTCATTTTCAGTTCGTGGTTTCACCGTTGTGAAGATATTTTCCGCGTTGAATGCTCGCATCTTGATGACGCAGCGAAAGTCCACTTACTCTTAAGAAGACTGGGAACACAGGAATATAATAAATATGTGAATTTTATCTTACCGCAAAATCCAAGAGAGGTATCATTCAAAGACACAGTTCAGATTCTATCTGATATTTTCGATGAACAGTCCTCATTATTTAATACTCGCTATAAATGCTTCCAAATAACGAAATCTCCAGAGGACGATTATCTCACGTATGCCGGGAAGGTAAATCGACAGTGCGAACGCTTCAAAATAAACGAAATCACAGCGGACCAATTTAAATGCTTGATTTTCATGTGGTCTAAAGAATGAAGAAGATGCAGATGTCCGTACCAGAATGTTGGCACGCATTGAACAAGAACCAAATATGACATTACAAATGGTCACAACCGAATGTCAGCGGTTACTTAATCTCAAGCATGACACTGCGATGGTGCAACAGAGGTTAAACCTTCCGGTTCTGATTCAATTAATGCGCTCCGATCCGTAAAATCATCGAAACAAAACTGTACAAGCATGAAACAACCTGCCAACCCCCATCACCATGCTGGTTCTGTGGAGCATGGCATTTTGCAAAATTCTGTCCGTTTAAGAATCATAAATGCCGCAAATGTCATCGCATTGGCCACAAAGAAGGTCATTGTTCGTTAAATAAACGCAAGACTAAACATCGTAGTGAAAATTCAAAGCAACGATCAAACAGTCAAATTAAAACCACGTTTGCAACCTTTAAAGTTGAATTTAAAAGTAGGCGGAAATTTGTAAATTTATTAGTAAATGAAAAACTTATACGACTTCAGTTGGACACTGCTTCTGATGTCACGTTGATTTCAAAAAACACATGGTACAAGTTAGGATGCCCATCCATCCGACCGACGGAACATGTCGCCCGAAATGCGTCAGGAGACATAGTAAAGTTGACAGGAGAGGTTCTATGCAATGTTCAACTTATGGGAAGTAAATTTACAGATGTTTGTTATCTAACAAATCGACACGATTTAGATCTATTGGGATTAGATTGGATTGCACATGTTGATACTTTGAATAAATTATTAGATGAGGTATGTTCTCATGTTTCCTATGAGTCTATCCAAATCCCTAATGATATTTCTAAATCAAATGCCTCCGACGAATCATCCTCTCTGGATATTAACGAATTAAATGCTTCTGATGAAACATGTTCTTATGATCTTTCTGAGTCAAACAATTCAAATGTTATGTGTTCTCACCATGTCAAATCAAATACCGCCGATTCATTACCTTCTCATAAAATTTCCAAATCGAATACTTCAGACAAAGTATGCGATGGTGAAACTTCGGAATCTCATGTACTTCTTTCTAATGTTATGTCTACATCAAAGTCTTCTGCTTCCTCTCAATTGTCGTCCGTATCTTACATAAATCATCTTCGACAAAAACATGCATGTGTATTTCAAAACAAACTGGGCTGTTGTAAATTCACCAAAGTATCCTTATCACTAAAGGAAAATGCAAAGCCCATTTTCAGACCGAAACGACCAGTGCCTTATGCTGCTCTGTCAGTCGTTGACCAAGAATTGGACAGGTTAGAAGCACTAGGTGTTATTGAGCCAGTAAATTGTTCATCGTGGGCTGCACCCATAGTGGTCGTGAGAAAAGCAAATGGGACTGTTCGCATATGTGCTGATTTTTCCACTGGTCTAAATAATGCTCTAGAAGATCACACGTATCCACTTCCCATACAGGAAGATTTATTCATCAAACTAAATGGAGGAAAGTATTTTGCTAAAATTGACCTGGCTGACGCATATCTCCAGATAGAAGTTGATCCAGCCTCCCAACCATTACTGACGATTAACACCCACAGAGGTCTTTACCAATATAAGCGTTTACCTTTTGGTGTGAAACCAGCACCAGCTATCTTTCAACAAATAATGGACACTATGTCGGCTAATTTGCCAGGAGTCGCTGTCTATTTGGATGATGTAATCGTTACAGGTTCCAGTAAGTCCGAGTTATTCAATCGACTCGATACTGTTTTAACCAAAATATCTGAGTGTGGATTCTATCTAAAAGAAGAGAAGTGTACATTTTTCATGAACTCGGTGAAATATCTTGGTTTTGTTTTCGACAAGAATGGACGACGCCCGGATCCGGAAAATGTACGAGCTATCCAAAATATGCCTCCCCCATCGAATGTAGCAACTCTGCGTTCCTTCCTTGGTCTTATCAGTTATTACAGTAATTTCTTGCCACAATTGCATCGCCTCCGGGCACCCATGAACCAATTATTATCCAGTAATGTAAAATGGAATTGGTCCACTAAGTGTCAAAAATGTTTTGACGAAGTGAAGTCATTATTAACGTCGGATCTACTTCTTACATATTTTGATCCCTCGCTGGAAATCGTTGTTGCTGCAGATGCTTCTGACTATGGTATCGGTGCCGTCATATCCCATAAGTTTCCAGATGGAAAAGAAAAGGCTATCGCACATGCTTCCAGAACATTGACTTCAGCAGAACGCAAGTACAGTCAAATTGAGAAAGAAGGATTGGCATTAATTTTCGCAGTAAAAAGTTTCACAAGATGCTGCATGGCAGAAAATTTACCTTAATCACTGATCATAAACCCTTATTATCAATTTTCGGATCTAAGAAAGGTATACCAGTTTATACCGCAAACCGCCTCCAACGATGGGCTACAATGCTATTGGGTTATGATTTCGTTATCAAATACAAATCTACCTCTGATTTTGGCCATGCTGATGCATTATCGCGCTTAATAAGCAATCATAAGCTTGAAAACGAAGATACTGTTATCGCTTCTATATCAGTGGAAGAAGATGTAAGCAGAATGTTGTTTAATTCAACACAAATTCTTCCAGTGACAGCTGCTCGAATCGCTGAACACACTCGCCGCGATCCTATCTTAAGACGATTATCTACATTTATCCAGCGTGGTTGACCCCACGTATAACATCTCATGAACTGAAACAGTATTATCAACGACGCCAATCTTTATCCATCGTAAATGACTGTATTATGGTTGCTGATCGCGTAGTGGTTCCGTATAACTTACGCTCACTCGTCCTGAAACAACTGCATACAGCCCATCCAGGTACTGGAAGAATGAAAGCTATTGCTCGAAGTTATGTATATTGGCCTAATATCGATGAATACATCGAAGATTTCGTGCGTGCGTGCGTGCGTGCAGAAAATGTGCTGAGGTTTCTAAGTGTCCACGAAAAGCTGAACTACATTCCTGGCCATCTCCAGAAGAACCTTGGTCGCGTATACATGTTGATTTTGCTGGCCCATTCCAGGGTACGTACTTTCTCGTTTGTGTTGATGCTTATTCAAAATGGCCGGAGATTTTTCCTATAAATCAAATCACTTCACAACAGACTATCATGAAGCTACGGCAGTTATTCTCCCGTTTTGGAGTTCCAGATGTTCTCGTGACAGATAACGGCACTCAGTTTATTTCTTCCATCTTCTCAGATTTCTGCAAGAGGTTTGGAGTCAAACATGTCCGTTCACCTCCGTACCATCCACAATCGAATGGTCAGGCCGAAAGGTTTGTAGATACTTTCAAAAGAGCACTACTGAAGGCAAAAGGGGAGGGGAAGATAGAGGAGATTCTTGATGACTTTCTCTTGGTCTATAGAACAACTCCAAACCCATCAACACCAAACCAAATGTCCCCAGCAGAAATTATGTTTGGTAGAAAAGTAAGAACTGCTCTCGATGCCATAAAACCACAGCAAATAGACATCGGAAAAAGAAACAGAAAGATGGAAAACCAATTTGATCGCCATCATGGGGCAAAACGCAGAATTTTCCAAAGAAATCAAAAAGTATACGTCCGCGATTTCCGATATTCACCTCCACAATGGACCAGTGGACGCATACTTAAGAGACAAGGGAACGTAATGTATGTGGTGGAAGTTGAAGGACAGAAGTGGACACGCCATGTCAACCACATACTGGAAAATGCTGGCACTTCACAGAAAACCGAGAAATTAGACTCAATGTGGAGAATCATTCTGGACAGTTTCGACATAAAATGCTCAGCAACTCAGAAGACTGCGCAACATGAACAAGGTCCTATTAGGAAAGCATCACGGAAACGCAGAAGACCAGATATTCTACAGGTAGACCCAAAGAGGAGAACATACGTTTCCGAAGGAAGATATCAATGATGATATCTCAGCACTTACCTGTATATAGTAAGTAACCATATATTTTTTTTTTTTTTTAAAGGGGAAGGTGTTATGAACGGGGAATTAAGAAGCCCAGACAATTACGAAAGCTATTTTCTTGGGACGTTATTGCATTTCATTCAAAACCTGTAAAACACTTATATTTATTTTTGTCCCTATCTTATTCTACATAACACGAGCTTTCGCTCTATGTATCATTCACTAGCATACCCTTTTTTGTTCCAAAAATATTGTAATTTAAACATTATATTTTGCACTATATTTTCTACCCTAATTCCCTGTTTCGGGCATAACTGTATTTTTCCAAATTATCGTACGTCGTGGTCAAGATATGCACTTATTTATTCATGTACATTTTTGTAGTAATCGGAATTCAGAGAATCCAGAGTTTAGTGTTCCAACTGTCTTGTCTTCTTTCACTTGCGTGCTTGCCAACCAATCAGGATTTAGAATAGTTCTCTCTACCCCGATCGAACTCACGCGTATTAGACTCAAGGTTAAGCCACTCAGCCTAACGCGTCAAGGTCATAATTTAGACTAGACAGACCAAGGTCAAGTCATAACAAGTATCACGGGGTAAAAGCGATTCAAGGTCATAACAACTGGCGACGAAGAATTTTGTTTTTTCTTTCCTATATTGATTGATCCAGTACAAAATGCCTGTATCATTGGACGACCTTAAAACTATTCTTCAAATGCAGCAAGCACAAAATGATGCAAATCAGACGAAGCTTTTGGATGCATTGGCACGAATGTTCTCATTACAGTCGTCTTCAGCTTGTCAATCAGATAAGCATGAAAGCATCATAAATTCTATTTCTGAATTCCAGTATGATCCCGAAGCTAATGTCATTTTCAGTTCGTGGTTTCACCGTTGTGAAGATATTTTCCGCGTTGAATGCTCGCATCTTGATGACCCAGCGAAAGTCCGCTTACTCTTAAGAAGACTGGGAACACAGGAATATAATAAATATGTGAATTTTATCTTACCGCAAAATCCAAGAGAGGTATCATTCAAAGACACAGTTCAGATTCTATCTGATATTTTCGATGAACAGTCCTCATTATTTAATACTCGCTATAAATGCTTCCAAATAACGAAATCTCCAGAGGACGATTATCTCACGTATGCCGGGAAGGTAAATCGACAGTGCGAACGCTTCAAAATAAACGAAATCACAGCGGACCAATTTAAATGCTTGATTTTCATGTGGTCTAAAGAATGAAGAAGATGCAGATGTCCGTACCAGAATGTTGGCACGCATTGAACAAGAACCAAATATGACATTACAAATGGTCACAACCGAATGTCAGCGGTTACTTAATCTCAAGCATGACACTGCGATGGTGCAACAGAGGGTTAAACCTTCCGGTTCTGATTCAATTAATGCGCTCCGATCCGTAAAATCATCGAAACAAAACTGTACAAGCATGAAACAACCTGCCAACCCCCCATCACCATGCTGGTTCTGTGGAGCATGGCATTTTGCAAAATTCTGTCCGTTTAAGAATCATAAATGCCGCAAATGTCATCGCATTGGCCACAAAGAAGGTCATTGTTCGTTAAATAAACGCAAGACTAAACATCGTAGTGAAAATTCAAAGCAACGATCAAACAGTCAAATTAAAACCACGTTTGCAACCTTTAAAGTTGAATTTAAAAGTAGGCGGAAATTTGTAAATTTATTAGTAAATGAAAAACTTATACGACTTCAGTTGGACACTGCTTCTGATGTCACGTTGATTTCAAAAAACACATGGTACAAGTTAGGATGCCCATCCATCCGACCGACGGAACATGTCGCCCGAAATGCGTCAGGAGACATAGTAAAGTTGACAGGAGAGGTTCTATGCAATGTTCAACTTATGGGAAGTAAATTTACAGATGTTTGTTATCTAACAAATCGACACGATTTAGATCTATTGGGATTAGATTGGATTGCACATGTTGATACTTTGAATAAATTATTAGATGAGGTATGTTCTCATGTTTCCTATGAGTCTATCCAAATCCCTAATGATATTTCTAAATCAAATGCCTCCGACGAATCATCCTCTCTGGATATTAACGAATTAAATGCTTCTGATGAAACATGTTCTTATGATCTTTCTGAGTCAAACAATTCAAATGTTATGTGTTCTCACCATGTCAAATCAAATACCGCCGATTCATTACCTTCTCATAAAATTTCCAAATCGAATACTTCAGACAAAGTATGCGATGGTGAAACTTCGGAATCTCATGTACTTCTTTCTAATGTTATGTCTACATCAAAGTCTTCTGCTTCCTCTCAATTGTCGTCCGTATCTTACATAAATCATCTTCGACAAAAACATGCATGTGTATTTCAAAACAAACTGGGCTGTTGTAAATTCACCAAAGTATCCTTATCACTAAAGGAAAATGCAAAGCCCATTTTCAGACCGAAACGACCAGTGCCTTATGCTGCTCTGTCAGTCGTTGACCAAGAATTGGACAGGTTAGAAGCACTAGGTGTTATTGAGCCAGTAAATTGTTCATCGTGGGCTGCACCCATAGTGGTCGTGAGAAAAGCAAATGGGACTGTTCGCATATGTGCTGATTTTTCCACTGGTCTAAATAATGCTCTAGAAGATCACACGTATCCACTTCCCATACAGGAAGATTTATTCATCAAACTAAATGGAGGAAAGTATTTTGCTAAAATTGACCTGGCTGACGCATATCTCCAGATAGAAGTTGATCCAGCCTCCCAACCATTACTGACGATTAACACCCACAGAGGTCTTTACCAATATAAGCGTTTACCTTTTGGTGTGAAACCAGCACCAGCTATCTTTCAACAAATAATGGACACTATGTCGGCTAATTTGCCAGGAGTCGCTGTCTATTTGGATGATGTAATCGTTACAGGTTCCAGTAAGTCCGAGTTATTCAATCGACTCGATACTGTTTTAACCAAAATATCTGAGTGTGGATTCTATCTAAAAGAAGAGAAGTGTACATTTTTCATGAACTCGGTGAAATATCTTGGTTTTGTTTTCGACAAGAATGGACGACGCCCGGATCCGGAAAATGTACGAGCTATCCAAAATATGCCTCCCCCATCGAATGTAGCAACTCTGCGTTCCTTCCTTGGTCTTATCAGTTATTACAGTAATTTCTTGCCACAATTGCATCGCCTCCGGGCACCCATGAACCAATTATTATCCAGTAATGTAAAATGGAATTGGTCCACTAAGTGTCAAAAATGTTTTGACGAAGTGAAGTCATTATTAACGTCGGATCTACTTCTTACATATTTTGATCCCTCGCTGGAAATCGTTGTTGCTGCAGATGCTTCTGACTATGGTATCGGTGCCGTCATATCCCATAAGTTTCCAGATGGAAAAGAAAAGGCTATCGCACATGCTTCCAGAACATTGACTTCAGCAGAACGCAAGTACAGTCAAATTGAGAAAGAAGGATTGGCATTAATTTTCGCAGTAAAAAAGTTTCACAAGATGCTGCATGGCAGAAAATTTACCTTAATCACTGATCATAAACCCTTATTATCAATTTTCGGATCTAAGAAAGGTATACCAGTTTATACCGCAAACCGCCTCCAACGATGGGCTACAATGCTATTGGGTTATGATTTCGTTATCAAATACAAATCTACCTCTGATTTTGGCCATGCTGATGCATTATCGCGCTTAATAAGCAATCATAAGCTTGAAAACGAAGATACTGTTATCGCTTCTATATCAGTGGAAGAAGATGTAAGCAGAATGTTGTTTAATTCAACACAAATTCTTCCAGTGACAGCTGCTCGAATCGCTGAACACACTCGCCGCGATCCTATCTTAAGACGATTATCTACATTTATCCAGCGTGGTTGACCCCCACGTATAACATCTCATGAACTGAAACAGTATTATCAACGACGCCAATCTTTATCCATCGTAAATGACTGTATTATGGTTGCTGATCGCGTAGTGGTTCCGTATAACTTACGCTCACTCGTCCTGAAACAACTGCATACAGCCCATCCAGGTACTGGAAGAATGAAAGCTATTGCTCGAAGTTATGTATATTGGCCTAATATCGATGAATACATCGAAGATTTCGTGCGTGCGTGCGTGCGTGCAGAAAATGTGCTAAGGTTTCTAAGTGTCCACGAAAAGCTGAACTACATTCCTGGCCATCTCCAGAAGAACCTTGGTCGCGTATACATGTTGATTTTGCTGGCCCATTCCAGGGTACGTACTTTCTCGTTTGTGTTGATGCTTATTCAAAATGGCCGGAGATTTTTCCTATAAATCAAATCACTTCACAACAGACTATCATGAAGCTACGGCAGTTATTCTCCCGTTTTGGAGTTCCAGATGTTCTCGTGACAGATAACGGCACTCAGTTTATTTCTTCCATCTTCTCAGATTTCTGCAAGAGGTTTGGAGTCAAACATGTCCGTTCACCTCCGTACCATCCACAATCGAATGGTCAGGCCGAAAGGTTTGTAGATACTTTCAAAAGAGCGCTACTGAAGGCAAAAGGGGAGGGGAAGATAGAGGAGATTCTTGATGACTTTCTCTTGGTCTATAGAACAACTCCAAACCCATCAACACCAAACCAAATGTCCCCAGCAGAAATTATGTTTGGTAGAAAAGTAAGAACTGCTCTCGATGCCATAAAACCACAGCAAATAGACATCGGAAAAAGAAACAGAAAGATGGAAAACCAATTTGATCGCCATCATGGGGCAAAACGCAGAATTTTCCAAAGAAATCAAAAAGTATACGTCCGCGATTTCCGATATTCACCTCCACAATGGACCAGTGGACGCATACTTAAGAGACAAGGGAACGTAATGTATGTGGTGGAAGTTGAAGGACAGAAGTGGACACGCCATGTCAACCACATACTGGAAAATGCTGGCACTTCACAGAAAACCGAGAAATTAGACTCAATGTGGAGAATCATTCTGGACAGTTTCGACATAAAATGCTCAGCAACTCAGAAGACTGCGCAACATGAACAAGGTCCTATTAGGAAAGCATCACGGAAACGCAGAAGACCAGATATTCTACAGGTAGACCCAAAGAGGAGAACATACGTTTCCGAAGGAAGATATCAATGATGATATCTCAGCACTTACCTGTATATAGTAAGTAACCATATATTTTTTTTTTTTTTAAAGGGGGAAGGTGTTATGAACGGGGAATTAAGAAGCCCAGACAATTACGAAAGCTATTTTCTTGGGACGTTATTGCATTTCATTCAAAACCTGTAAAACACTTATATTTATTTTTGTCCCTATCTTATTCTACATAACACGAGCTTTCGCTCTATGTATCATTCACTAGCATACCCTTTTTTGTTCCAAAAATATTGTAATTTAAACATTATATTTTGCACTATATTTTCTACCCTAATTCCCTGTTTCGGGCATAACTGTATTTTTCCAAATTATCGTACGTCATGGTCAAGATATGCACTTATTTATTCATGTACATTTTTGTAGTAATCGGAATTCAGAGAATCCAGAGTTTAGTGTTCCAACTGTCTTGTCTTCTTTCACTTGCGTGCTTGCCAACCAATCAGGATTTAGAATAGTTCTCTCTACCCCGATCGAACTCACGCGTATTAGACTCAAGGTTAAGCCACTCAGCCTAACGCGTCAAGGTCATAATTTAGACTAGACAGACCAAGGTCAAGTCATAACAAGTATCACGGGGTAAAAGCGATTCAAGGTCATAACAACTGGCGACGAAGAATTTTGTTTTTCTTTCCTATATTGATTGATCCAGTACAAAATGCCTGTATCATTGGACGACCTTAAAACTATTCTTCAAATGCAGCAAGCACAAAATGATGCAAATCAGACGAAGCTTTTGGATGCATTGGCACGAATGTTCTCATTACAGTCGTCTTCAGCTTGTCAATCAGATAAGCATGAAAGCATCATAAATTCTATTTCTGAATTCCAGTATGATCCCGAAGCTAATGTCATTTTCAGTTCGTGGTTTCACCGTTGTGAAGATATTTTCCGCGTTGAATGCTCGCATCTTGATGACGCAGCGAAAGTCCACTTACTCTTAAGAAGACTGGGAACACAGGAATATAATAAATATGTGAATTTTATCTTACCGCAAAATCCAAGAGAGGTATCATTCAAAGACACAGTTCAGATTCTATCTGATATTTTCGATGAACAGTCCTCATTATTTAATACTCGCTATAAATGCTTCCAAATAACGAAATCTCCAGAGGACGATTATCTCACGTATGCCGGGAAGGTAAATCGACAGTGCGAACGCTTCAAAATAAACGAAATCACAGCGGACCAATTTAAATGCTTGATTTTCATGTGGTCTAAAGAATGAAGAAGATGCAGATGTCCGTACCAGAATGTTGGCACGCATTGAACAAGAACCAAATATGACATTACAAATGGTCACAACCGAATGTCAGCGGTTACTTAATCTCAAGCATGACACTGCGATGGTGCAACAGAGGGTTAAACCTTCCGGTTCTGATTCAATTAATGCGCTCCGATCCGTAAAATCATCGAAACAAAACTGTACAAGCATGAAACAACCTGCCAACCCCCATCACCATGCTGGTTCTGTGGAGCATGGCATTTTGCAAAATTCTGTCCGGTTAAGAATCATAAATGCCGCAAATGTCATCGCATTGGCCACAAAGAAGGTCATTGTTCGTTAAATAAACGCAAGACTAAACATCGTAGTGAAAATTCAAAGCAACGATCAAACAGTCAAATTAAAACCACGTTTGCAACCTTTAAAGTTGGATTTAAAAGTAGGCGGAAATTTGTAAATTTATTAGTAAATGAAAAACTTATACGACTTCAGTTGGACACTGCTTCTGATGTCACGTTGATTTCAAAAACACATGGTACAAGTTAGGATGCCCATCCATCCGACCGACGGAACATGTCGCCCGAAATGCGTCAGGAGACATAGTAAAGTTGACAGGAGAGGTTCTATGCAATGTTCAACTTATGGGAAGTAAATTTACAGATGTTTGTTATCTAACAAATCGACACGATTTAGATCTATTGGGATTAGATTGGATTGCACATGTTGATACTTTGAATAAATTATTAGATGAGGTATGTTCTCATGTTTCCTATGAGTCTATCCAAATCCCTAATGATATTTCTAAATCAAATGCCTCCGACGAATCATCCTCTCTGGATATTAACGAATTAAATGCTTCTGATGAAACATGTTCTTATGATCTTTCTGAGTCAAACAATTCAAATGTTATGTGTTCTCACCATGTCAAATCAAATACCGCCGATTCATTACCTTCTCATAAAATTTCCAAATCGAATACTTCAGACAAAGTATGCGATGGTGAAACTTCGGAATCTCATGTACTTCTTTCTAATGTTATGTCTACATCAAAGTCTTCTGCTTCCTCTCAATTGTCGTCCGTATCTTACATAAATCATCTTCGACAAAAACATGCATGTGTATTTCAAAACAAACTGGGCTGTTGTAAATTCACCAAAGTATCCTTATCACTAAAGGAAAATGCAAAGCCCATTTTCAGACCGAAACGACCAGTGCCTTATGCTGCTCTGTCAGTCGTTGACCAAGAATTGGACAGGTTAGAAGCACTAGGTGTTATTGAGCCAGTAAATTGTTCATCGTGGGCTGCACCCATAGTGGTCGTGAGAAAAGCAAATGGGACTGTTCGCATATGTGCTGATTTTTCCACTGGTCTAAATAATGCTCTAGAAGATCACACGTATCCACTTCCCATACAGGAAGATTTATTCATCAAACTAAATGGAGGAAAGTATTTTGCTAAAATTGACCTGGCTGACGCATATCTCCAGATAGAAGTTGATCCAGCCTCCCAACCATTACTGACGATTAACACCCACAGAGGTCTTTACCAATATAAGCGTTTACCTTTTGGTGTGAAACCAGCACCAGCTATCTTTCAACAAATAATGGACACTATGTCGGCTAATTTGCCAGGAGTCGCTGTCTATTTGGATGATGTAATCGTTACAGGTTCCAGTAAGTCCGAGTTATTCAATCGACTCGATACTGTTTTAACCAAAATATCTGAGTGTGGATTCTATCTAAAAGAAGAGAAGTGTACATTTTTCATGAACTCGGTGAAATATCTTGGTTTTGTTTTCGACAAGAATGGACGACGCCCGGATCCGGAAAATGTACGAGCTATCCAAAATATGCCTCCCCCATCGAATGTAGCAACTCTGCGTTCCTTCCTTGGTCTTATCAGTTATTACAGTAATTTCTTGCCACAATTGCATCGCCTCCGGGCACCCATGAACCAACTATTATCCAGTAATGTAAAATGGAATTGGTCCACTAAGTGTCAAAAATGTTTTGACGAAGTGAAGTCATTATTAACGTCGGATCTACTTCTTACATATTTTGATCCCTCGCTGGAAATCGTTGTTGCTGCAGATGCTTCTGACTATGGTATCGGTGCCGTCATATCCCATAAGTTTCCAGATGGAAAAGAAAAGGCTATCGCACATGCTTCCAGAACATTGACTTCAGCAGAACGCAAGTACAGTCAAATTGAGAAAGAAGGATTGGCATTAATTTTCGCAGTAAAAAGTTTCACAAGATGCTGCATGGCAGAAAATTTACCTTAATCACTGATCATAAACCCTTATTATCAATTTTCGGATCTAAGAAAGGTATACCAGTTTATACCGCAAACCGCCTCCAACGATGGGCTACAATGCTATTGGGTTATGATTTCGTTATCAAATACAAATCTACCTCTGATTTTGGCCATGCTGATGCATTATCGCGCTTAATAAGCAATCATAAGCTTGAAAACGAAGATACTGTTATCGCTTCTATATCAGTGGAAGAAGATGTAAGCAGAATGTTGTTTAATTCAACACAAATTCTTCCAGTGACAGCTGCTCGAATCGCTGAACACACTCGCCGCGATCCTATCTTAAGACGATTATCTACATTTATCCAGCGTGGTTGACCCCACGTATAACATCTCATGAACTGAAACAGTATTATCAACGACGCCAATCTTTATCCATCGTAAATGACTGTATTATGGTTGCTGATCGCGTAGTGGTTCCGTATAACTTACGCTCACTCGTCCTGAAACAACTGCATACAGCCCATCCAGGTACTGGAAGAATGAAAGCTATTGCTCGAAGTTATGTATATTGGCCTAATATCGATGAATACATCGAAGATTTCGTGCGTGCGTGCGTGCGTGCAGAAAATGTGCTGAGGTTTCTAAGTGTCCACGAAAAGCTGAACTACATTCCTGGCCATCTCCAGAAGAACCTTGGTCGCGTATACATGTTGATTTTGCTGGCCCATTCCAGGGTACGTACTTTCTCGTTTGTGTTGATGCTTATTCAAAATGGCCGGAGATTTTTCCTATAAATCAAATCACTTCACAACAGACTATCATGAAGCTACGGCAGTTATTCTCCCGTTTTGGAGTTCCAGATGTTCTCGTGACAGATAACGGCACTCAGTTTATTTCTTCCATCTTCTCAGATTTCTGCAAGAGGTTTGGAGTCAAACATGTCCGTTCACCTCCGTACCATCCACAATCGAATGGTCAGGCCGAAAGGTTTGTAGATACTTTCAAAAGAGCGCTACTGAAGGCAAAAGGGGAGGGGAAGATAGAGGAGATTCTTGATGACTTTCTCTTGGTCTATAGAACAACTCCAAACCCATCAACACCAAACCAAATGTCCCCAGCAGAAATTATGTTTGGTAGAAAAGTAAGAACTGCTCTCGATGCCATAAAACCACAGCAAATAGACATCGGAAAAAGAAACAGAAAGATGGAAAACCAATTTGATCGCCATCATGGGGCAAAACGCAGAATTTTCCAAAGAAATCAAAAAGTATACGTCCGCGATTTCCGATATTCACCTCCACAATGGACCAGTGGACGCATACTTAAGAGACAAGGGAACGTAATGTATGTGGTGGAAGTTGAAGGACAGAAGTGGACACGCCATGTCAACCACATACTGGAAAATGCTGGCACTTCACAGAAAACCGAGAAATTAGACTCAATGTGGAGAATCATTCTGGACAGTTTCGACATAAAATGCTCAGCAACTCAGAAGACTGCGCAACATGAACAAGGTCCTATTAGGAAAGCATCACGGAAACGCAGAAGACCAGATATTCTACAGGTAGACCCAAAGAGGAGAACATACGTTTCCGAAGGAAGATATCAATGATGATATCTCAGCACTTACCTGTATATAGTAACTAACCATATATTTTTTTCTTTTTTTTAAAGGGGGAAGGTGTTATGAACGGGGAATTAAGAAGCCCAGACAATTACGAAAGCTATTTTCTTGGGACGTTATTGCATTTCATTCAAAACCTGTAAAACACTTATATTTATTTTTGTCCCTATCTTATTCTACATAACACGAGCTTTCGCTCTATGTATCATTCACTAGCATACCCTTTTTTGTTCCAAAAATATTGTAATTTAAACATTATATTTTGCACTATATTTTCTACCCTAATTCCCTGTTTCGGGCATAACTGTATTTTTCCAAATTATCGTACGTCGTGGTCAAGATATGCACTTATTTATTCATGTACATTTTTGTAGTAATCGGAATTCAGAGAATCCAGAGTTTAGTGTTCCAACTGTCTTGTCTTCTTTCACTTGCGTGCTTGCCAACCAATCAGGATTTAGAATAGTTCTCTCTACCCCGATCGAACTCACGCGTATTAGACTCAAGGTTAAGCCACTCAGCCTAACGCGTCAAGGTCATAATTTAGACTAGACAGACCAAGGTCAAGTCATAACAAGTATCACGGGGTAAAAGCGATTCAAGGTCATAACAGATATCGAGCCCTGAACTGCTAAGATTTAATTGGGAGCCACTTAATATTTATCGCAAGAATCGATCAAGAAATAAGAAAAAGAAACATGTTGAAATAATTTGTGCTGAGAATTCTACAATGTACCCCATAAGTAGTCTGTTGACCCCAGTTGTTTGGTAAAAGTCCAATGACACCCAGTAAAATACATACAATTGACGAAAATAATTTATTTTTAAAAATTAATGATAATTGCACATAGAGAAGGGAGAAATGTAAGTAAAGAAAAAGAGTGGATTTTGTTTAATCAATCTGTATTATACACTGATATATGAACTCAGGCATGAAAGGATTCGTTTTTCATTATCATAATCATAATAATCACTGTTATATCGCACTCAACGGTTTGATTCCCATTAAACGTAAACTTGAAGCAAGTACATTTCTAGACGCTAGAAAGATGAACAGACGTATCTGAAGAAGTAGATAAAGACAAGATATATATATATATAATGAGTGCTGGTGGGCGGCCTTTGCTCCTCCACGAGGAGTAACAGGCGTAAGTAAAGTATATATATATATATATATATATATATGTAATGAGAAGAATCACAGTTAATTATAATTTAACAAAGCAAACTACAAATTAGAACAATCTATTACATTTATTTAAAGCGAAAAATAAGTCATTGAAGTTAAGGTCGTTCTCACAATGATTTAAATACTTAACTGATGTGTTATCTCTTTCTGTTCTTTTAGTCGATCAAGTGATACATATGAAAGAGTAATTTTAACTGAAGATTTCACTTCAACCCTTAACTTTATTTATGCTTTTCATCCAGTATGTTGAGTTGCACAACACTGACATGTTCATAGTTTTAAACGCTTAAAACATTTAGTGGAAATATTCAGCATACACACTCACTAAATCTATGAAAAAATGGTCAACAGCGCCTAGATACAATACAATTATTGAACATTGAAAATGATATTAAACAACCTCATCCTACATTTTATACATAATCCACCAGTTATTAATTGGTTAATTTGTATTGTTATGTCAAATGATAGGCGGTTACAGATATAACGTTTTCAAATATAAGTACCATTTTTATCTTAGAATCATATTAAATCCTTCACATATTGCGAAATTATTCACATCTAATTTCAATACTTATTATTATTATTATATAAACACATAAACATTGGTGCAAGGAGGCACCAAGTAGATACGCGCCACATAAATCATTCGATGTGTGAGAGCTGTGATACTGCCCGGGTGCCCAAACCGAACCAGGTGGTTTTCTTACAGGGCCACACACCGAGCCTCTGATCTAAAGGTCTAACCCACAAGGCAGTGGAGCATCGTGAGGAGATGCAGTCCCATAGTAGCCGGTGACCAACGATTGGTTCATACGCCATTTGTTCCATCAGGATACTGGAGACCATGTGCACCATTGGTTTGGAATCCAGTTAAAGCGCCGGACATTCGATTTTCATCCTCTCAATTTCGTAAACAACACCGGTGCCACGAGAAGGCAATGTGCAGGACTTCCTGGCAGAGGCTGTATAAGCGTGGCCGTATGAGAGCATTTAGAGAGGGAGTGCGGGCCCACCCCACTCTCGGCCATACCAGGGCATTTTATCTTGGAGACTTAGTAGTAAGTCAGTTACTAATCAGGAATTACGTTTCAGATATCATTACTTTTTTCCACATATATTATATTATGGTTAGCAAAAATATTCGTACTGTTCAGAATACTCTAAATAATCACCTTAGTGTGACGAATTACTGTTGTGACAATGAAAAGGAATCTCAGCATGTAACTTAAGTACACGTTTAATATATTTGTGGCTTTCTGAGATACATGAGAGTTAATTATACTTACTGGTTGTTAAAACTGAAGCCAATGAAGAGGAGTGTTGAAACTTATGATCTACTAACGTCAGTAGATGATTAAAACATTTTGTATTTCAGTTGTTATCCTAACGGTTGATAAGGAATTTAATTATTTTTAATAATAAACTATTTTCCGAAGTGATCTAAATACATTTATACATTCGTAAATGAGTATATGCGACTAGTTACAGCATCGCTTTGATTAATATGTCAATCATGCCTCCAAATGTCCTGGTACGGTAGAAAGTGGGAGAGTCAGCTCTCCATCGCGAAATGCTCTCCCATGGCCACGTGCATACACCCACTGTCCTACTTACTGCCTTATCGCGACATTACTGTTTGCGAAATTGAGAGGACGATAAACAAATGTCCGGCGCTTTAATCGGGTCGGTGGATATGAAGGATCCACCAAGGGAATTTGGAACACCCTAGTTCCAAACCAATGGTCACATGGGTTCCAGGATCCTTAAGGAATAAATGGCGTATGAACCACTTGTTGACCACCGGGACTGTATCTCTTTACGTTGCTCTACTGTCTTGTGGATCAGACCTCTAGGTCGAAGGCTCTGAGTGTAATTCCCTAAGAAAACCACCCGCTTCGGTTTGGGCAACTGAGCAGTATCCCAGTCCCCACACAAATCGAATGATTCATGTGGCGCATATCTACTTGGTGCCTCCTTGTATCAATGTTTATGTGTTTAAATAAATATAAATATGTCAATTATATAATGAAGATGAATTTGATTAAGTATGCATAAGCACTGAATATTTTCTAACTCTTACAGACTATGACTTTGAACCGATTGAACAGAATTACTATGAGGCAGTGTACCAATGTAAGTTTTGTTCGATTTGTTTCAATAGTGACGTTCTACCGTTGCTACAATCTTACGTATTCGATCAACATAGTAAACAGTATGTGAACGAAATGGACTAATTTCATACAAGATGAAATGAACTACCAGTATTGTAGATTTCTCTGCTGATTACCAAAATTTAATGATTTGTCTAACAATGATAAAGAATTAAATTGATTATTCTATTGATATTCATTTCTATCCTTTTGAAAACATTTGAACAAGTTATTTTATTCTAGTCGATTATTTTACTATTAAATTATTATGTACTCACTAGTGACTAACTTCAAGATGGATTTCCTGGAAATTTAATGAGAATCCGTGAGCAGTGTAGTTCAACTGTATCTGTTGTGAGACAGTTACTGACTGACGACAATCATGAACGGTCGCGTAATATCGTGGATTTGTGGAAGTCAGACATTAACACCGTTAGATGTCGGTTCAGTGTTCGCATGAGAGATCGAAGGTCCTGGATTCGTGTCCTGTGTACGGGATCCTGGATGTGCACTGCTCACCAGTCCCCTACTAGGAGGAAACGGCCATCCAGAGCTTCCACATTTTCAATGGTGGTCTAACATTAATCGACTTATGATATCAATCTGAAGTCAACAATCTCCACAACCCTATACTGATATTAAATATATGTTTAATGATGACTAGTACAGGTTCAGACATATGTCAAGACCCAAACAGTTGTCAACAATGATATTGATTGATTGTCAACGCTTTATCACGAATTGATTAAAGTTGAGAGTGTAACGTTGGACGCCAACCTAATGATTAATATTTCGCTACGAGAAGTGAAAGTTCTGGATTTGACCTGTGAAACAGTCGAGAATATGTACTGATGAAAAGTTCCTAACTATGATGAAACAGATGTTTAGTGTTTCCTGATTTTCAGTAATACTCTATGTGAAAACAATCTGTGACAAATATAACCTACATATATTTGGCCAACTGATTAGGGGTTTCGTCCGCAGAAATTTATTCATTTGATGGCTTAGATTTTAATTTCATGAGAAAATTGTCACAATTTAACGAGCTCTGTTACGTCACTAATGTTTTTTATACCAAGTTAATTGTTTCCTTAGTTCTAAAACAGTTCTATTAGAGGGGAGTAAAGAACATAGCAAAAGAAGAATTAAACAGATATCGATCACACTTACTAGTTGATCTTCTTTAGTTGTGCATGCCAAAACTGGTAAATGCTTCCAAGCTGAGTTTACATCAGAGCTGTAGAAAAATGGTATGAAATATGGACAAAAACAGTAAACAAACTTTAATTGAAGGAGGTTTGTGAAGATTAGTTAAAATTACAGGTTGTATTCGTCACAGACTAGCCTTTATTATAGTATTAATGAAAATCAGGGGAAATAGACAAGTGTTTTATCTTAGTATAGGTTAGACAACTGACGGAGCTATAGGTTCACGCTGTTAAGAAGTCTCATACTAAGACTAAAAAGCCATCCAGTCTCCATGATTTTCAATGATAACCCAACTGAGACCAGTTCACAAAGTATGTAACTCATAAATAAAAGGAATTGTTGTTGATAAAAAGCTGATTATTGATAAATTTTCCATGCACACTGAATGAAGCGGATAACTCTATGGGTTAGACCAACCTACTATATTACCCCGATAGTGTACACAAAGCAAAATCAAACGGTCTTTTGCTTGAAAGCTTTTACCGTATTTAACATAACAGAATATTCAGTCAGTCAATTGGCCATAAATAACACAGAACCTGACACATATGTTGACGGCCTTTAGCTGTCGAACAACATAAACACCGCGAACTGGGTAACGCGTTGACGTTCCAAACGAAATGTATTGGTTTTAAGTCCTGGGTAAGCATCAACATTGGTATGCAGGTATCCAAATGACCATTCTCAGATAGGTAGAAACGCACGTCCTAGGGTCTACTGCTAACCACATTCCACCCATTCTATCTATTTTAAAATATACTTTAAAAAATAGATATATTTTGACGTATGAGATATAGGAGACTTACGTAAGTTGTAATGCATATTGTAGTACGTAATGTGGCTCGTATTTTGAATAAGCAGTACGAAGCATAGTAGAAAATCTATCAATAAAGGATAGGTGATAATACAAATTAAAATGAATAGTATCTAGTCAAACAATTAACCTAGTAAATCATAAAGAACTGATGGATCTTTGAATCTGCCCTAGAATCTTCAGTCCATTAGTTTGCTTAAGTAGGCTAGAGGACTTTAATTATAAGTGTCTTCGGATCATTGGGCATGAATCATGGGATGATAAACTGAAGAATCCTAAGGTTAGGTATAGGGTAGTAGATGGAAATGGAAAATAGGCTGATAATATTGCGAATCTCCATCGACCGAGGTATTCGGAACATGTGTTACATATACCTGACAATCGCCTACTTTGACCGAAACGTTAGCTGATGTAAAGGTAAGTTGTAAGGAATCGAAGTGAGCAGCACAATAGATAGGATGACTGTATATGCACAAACAACTATTAAGTTTTATTGTGGATTTGTTGCTATCATGTTCGTTTGAGAAGAGGAATACAGTTGAGAAGGGATGATGAATAACAGATAAGTCCTATCAGCGTTTGTAAGGGTTCTACGTACAAAGGTTATAGCGATCAATTAATCATCATCGTAATAACAATTTAACAGCTTCATAGTTTTGTTACAATGAAATCAAGGTATCAGAGACCCTAACTACACAGCTGTTAGATTTTCGAAAGTGAAAATGAGGAATACCACTAATCACATACACACGTATCATATTCAGTCTTGTGGTATACTACTTTAAAATATAGTTAATGATAATATTGTTTACATTGTCAGCTTTTACTATCAACTAGATAACATTTAAAAGCAACCTGACCTGCACAAGTGATCAGCCAGTTTTACAAAAGATTTTTCATTAATTGTTGTTGAAGGCCACTCTTTAAATTGATCAAATTCATGAATAAGGTGATCCATGTCAAACACAATTGATGTTGGATCACTGCTATTAACCTTGAATGGGAATAGACCGGACGAAATTGAACGAGATTCTAGGCTTTAAATAAAAGGCAAGGAAGTCGAAGTAATAATAATAATAATCAAGCGAATATCACTTTTCATTAAATTATTGGAAATGAATGTATCTCTAGAATAATCTATGTTCAGTCGACTAATTTGGTCTATTATCATTTATTTATTCATTTAAACACAAACATTGGTACAAGGAAGCACCAAATATACATACGCAGCCTTTGAACTAGAAGTCGAATCCACGAGGTAGTGGAGCAATGTTGGGAGATGCAGTTTCATGGTAACCGATGACCAACTATAGGTTCATATGCCTTTAGCGACCCTATATCTGACCCCATCTACATCGTATGGACAGTTGTTGTCAAAATATACATCCTGGCTATTCTCGAATATAATCATCCACTTTGACCGCGTTAGAGAATAACGGAATTAAATAAGTCAAGTATGAGAATGAATTTCAAATAAATACATTTTGTACAACCATTGGTCCAGGTAGACGATCAAAGGTACGAAGCAAAACGAAATGATGCGCGGTGGAGAAGGCATGTGAGCCAACTCCATTTATTCAAGCGTCAATCAATATTTATAGCCAGATAAAAATAAGTTGCGGACATGAGATGAATAGAATAAAAAGTGCGCTCATATAAAAACAGTCAAGGTTGATAAGTGAATAATTAACAAAATCAAGACGTGACTCAAGAAGAAAGGATGAACTGGCCTATCCTGAAGGTAGAATAAGTTATGTGGGCTTAACATAGTAACGGACACTAGATGTCTTTTGTTCCATCAGGACCCTGGAGTTCATATGCACCATTGGTATGGAATCAGGGTTTTCCAACTCCCTAGATGGATCCTGCATATCCACTAAACCCGGTTAAAGCACCGAACATTCGCTTTTCATCCTCTCAATTTCATAAACAACAACGCCACGAGAAGGCACTAAATAAGACATCCCTGGCAGTGGCTGCGTACGCGTGGCCACGTGAGAGCATCTCGAGGAGCTGACACTCCCCACTCTCTGCCGTACCAGAGCATTTAGAGGTCTTTATCATTAGATAAAAACTTACTTTTTGTTGCAACGTGTGTGTGACTGCAGGTTATGCTAAGCAGCGTTTATTTATCGATCGCTTCTGTGACAGTGGACACGTTAACACGTAGCGAATGACCTAGTGCCCCGATTGGCCCTGCTTCGCTGTCTGTCCAGAACACAAGTCACAGCCTCTGAGTTATGAATCATTGTATTTCAAACATACTCTATTTATATACCAAACAAACAAACCACATCGTACCATAAAATACAGAACAACATTTACACAATATTTGACAAGTGAAATAAACATCGACCAATGGGAAATGTACATTTAAGGTCCAAGGCCACCGTAGACTTAACACGATAGTTATTGGTATATTTTCCCGACTATCCTAACACTTTTCTATAAGAGTTGCTATTGTATGTAAAAGTAAAGGTAATACTGATTGACTGAAATATTCCAGGGAATCCTGAGAGATCAAGTCAGCTACCAACGAAGTATGGTGTTGATGGGATTATCAAGATTAGTGGTAAACAAACACAACAACTCCACTTTCTATGGTCGGATTAAGAAGTGATTAAATAGTCCGCAATATGAAATGGTATAAGTAGACAAACATAAGGAGATTACACCAATGAAGTTTTATGTCAATCAGTTAGTTATAAATAGTGTAGAACCTGAGCAAATATGTGCATCAGTTGCTAAACCATATCAACACAGAAAGATGAAAATATCAAGAAAAATGCGAGAGTAGTAGAGAATTACCAATGTCATTAGAAAAGATATTAGGCATAGAAAATATGATTCGTGAAGAGAGAATGAATTTGTGGAGTCAAAAATATAATTTTGAAACTCAAGATATGAGAGAAGACAAAGAATGGATGTATGTTTGTGCGATTCAGACTGATTCTGAGTCACATAATCCAACGTCTGTAATCATTTGTTATGATAGTTCTGCGGACACTAACCAGGAAAACTAAACTCAGGTCAGTTGTCAACTTCTTTATGGATTTAGTCAATCATAACCAACGTAGATCTTAACACACATGTGACCTATTTTCCCATGACAAGAGTAGTGTACAAATGTGCTCAGTCTTTGATTGGAGCTATTATGCGGACTCCAACTACTTCATACACCGATGTCACGTCTGAGTTTAGCCATGCTCTTTTATTTACTAGTTTTCTATTCGGAGGTAATTATTAATCTTTTCACTTAAAATATATCGCATTAGATTAGTCAATTACACCAAATTTATTTTCGAATACATACCTGCATAGTCTTGCATGACAATATTGTAGAGTTAATCCGCATAATTCACTTACAGCTGACGATTTCAACAAATGACTATTTTTCATTGTTGTTGATGATGATGTTACTGGTAAACCAAGGAATGTCTGTAAATTAATTGGTTTTTGACGTGGATAAGCAAACATTGTTGTTACCAAACATGTTACACCTAAATGATCAGCTATTTCATTTTGACATAACAATGGTGGATTAACTGATTCATTTTGGGTTATTCGTGTATCTAACGAAGGGAAAGAAAAATCAAACAAAACAATACAAAACTAATAAGCAGAGATGGATGATGACTAGTAGTGGAAAACAGGACATCTAGAGAGACTATTATAAAATAAAATGAGGATGTTGACTATCGATCGTACAATGATTCATTTTTAATGGGGACAAATATTATTAGGCACTTACAACACGGTGGATTGGTGAGGACAACACTCATCAATGTGAACGTAAGAATGAAATGACTGTATAAGTGTAAGTGTAAAAGATTTATGAGATGGAATGATATTGCAGTTTTTGTTAAAGTTAGAACTTAGGTTGGGATTTGTAATAACTGTATAAATGAATTCATCAGCACATTTGTGAGTGGGTAGTCGGATGTGTCCCCACTGTTATATTTGGAGAGTCTTTTGTGCTATGTAAGTATCCACTTTGTTGAGTACGCAGCCTCACTGCTTTACGTGATAATCGGGAAACACTGCAATTCCTCGACCTTACTGTTTATACCGAGGAAACAAGATCCACTACAATTCTCATAACGTGAAGTTAAAACACAGAAGACTGGTGCGATGAAGATTTCTTGACTCTCCAAACAAGTCCCTAAAATTACGTAATCATTACGTGACCGAAACAAGATTACTTCTATACTAATTTTTACACACACGTTTAAATCACACACATATAGGTGGAAATGCATAGGCTTACGATAAAACCACACTGAATATAGTTCACCTAAATTGATACACAGAATATAATTGTTACACTGAACGAGTTCACATTTCTTACATTGAATAAAAGTTGTACTGAATTGATGATACAGGAAAATATTGATTTAAGGTTAGGTTGGAATTAGAATTAGAGTTTGGTGTTGAAGAGTTAGGATCAGGATATAAGATTAGGATTCAAGGTATGGATTTAGAATTAGAATTGAGGTTCCAGTTTAGGGTTAGTGTTTGATGTTAGCGTTAGAGTTAGGATGTGTTTTAACTAATCTCGAATCCTAACCTTAAACTATAACAGTTACAAACCTACAATCAACTTGGAGATGTCCAACAATCATTCAAAATATTCAAAGCAAATTCTTTAATTTCATAAGATAGTTCATTCATTTAATCATATTTGCTGCTTTCGAATTAGCTGAATTTTACCGTAAATCACTGTACAAGTTGTACAAATTCGGTATTCTAATTAAACATTACTGCAATGAACAAATAACATTATAGCCTTTTAATATGATTGAGAAGAATTATAAGGGCCCTAAACATTTCGATTTTAATTTTATTGGAGAATGAGTGACGTAAAAAAGGGGATTTTCGTCAGTTACTTATAATATCAAATCAACTTTACAAAAGTACTTTGTATAGAAGTATGTCAATTAATCTAAGAGTTTAAGACAATTATCATCCAGCCACATTAGCAATTATCACACGATCAAATCTTGTTGATTCATTCATCTACCGATTAACATTCTACTCATATTTGTTTTATTAACTCTAAACTGGTTCATCATTAAGCATTCATCCTAACCTATAACATCATTTCATTAGAGCCGAAATTAATTAAACAATCAGTGAAAACAAGGAAACAATGAATAATTGTGTTACGTTTAAATTAGGAAAACTTTTTAATATTATACTGTTGATGAGAAGTTTCCGACGAGGATGGAAGTGTAATTGCGGCATACTACTTAAAATTGAATGTTTTCACTGTTAAAGATACTGTTTAACAATTAGGAGGGGAGGGGGAAGAAACTTATTCCATGAGTTATCTTGGGTTTATACAACAGTTTGCAATGAAACCTAACCACTTAAATCAATAATTGAAAGATAATCTGTCACATATACTAGCGAATAACTTACTCTGTTTAATAATACTTTACTAATAATGGTATGTATGTCTAACCACTACCAGTGATAGTGTAGAAGTTAGTAGAAAGCTGTGAGTAACAAATCAAAACAGTTCAAGAATTCATAAGATATGTACGTAGGTGTAAACCATCAATTTAAGGGGTACATGAAAATTGGTGATTGGAAACGTCGAGTTAAATGGCTTAGAACCATTCAGTTGACAGATGGGCACACTTATTATGTTGCTCTAGGTCTTGAGTCACGATATCCTTTTATGCATATCTTCTCACGCTTTCTTTTCAAGCCATATTTTCAATTTGAAATAGAGATGAATGGTGGCTAACAGTGGGATTCAGAACGCGCGTTTGGTCCTATTTGGGAATAAATGTACCTTAATGTTCACTCTAGAACTCGAACCCAGTACCTTTCGCTTCAAATGCCATCGGGTTATCCACTAAGCTACTGATTTGTGCAAGTGGGTGAATTTCGATTCATATTTGTTAGTTGTTTGAATCTTCCCACTGATATTTTAAGACTGCAATTGATTAGTCTCTTTTGGTATATGTGCATTCTGTGTGGACAGCCTCGATATTGCAAGTAAGTCATAAGCATTTGAAGGAGAAACGGGTCTTTAATCTTTGTTATTGCCAATACCACTACATTGTTTCAATTAATTTGGCATTCATCTAGTAAATTATACTGTCGTGTTAATATGATTGTAACTAACTTAGTGATAAGTGGGTAAGACGATTACATTGCTACAACCGTATATATTTTCTCCTATTTACGAAGACTAAAAATAAAAGTATAGTTTGAATGTATAAACACAGATGATTGTTTGCTTACTTTGGGAAGATTTCATTCGATTCAGCATAAATTGTTGAGCATTATTTAAAATATCCAATAGAAATAAACCTTCACCTTTTCTAGTACTCATTCCCATAATTCGACCGAATGGAATATGTAAAAGATTACGAGCACATTGACTACACTGATCATTATCAGTATTATCATCAGCATCATCACCGACCATAGATCTAAGAGCAAAACAAAAACAAGTAACTTTACTTTGACTAAGTAGAAACGTTACTTTTCTGTGACTTATTTAATTATACTGCTTGTAAGTGAACAATTATAGACGTTCTCTGTAAGCTTACATTTCATTCTAATTGATGATTGAAAAATAAGATACCAAAAACTGGTTGTATGTAGTAAGTTACAAAACATAATCTAATCTACAATCACTAAATAATGACTATTGTTATGTTTGTCTAGTCATTAAGTGCTGGTCCAATTCTATAAATTAAGTTGCAAAGCGATCAACGAATCTAAGTGACTTGATATTACATGTTCTACGTTGAAATATTAAGTGGTGTTTGAAGGTAGTTGGTAGGAAACTCGAATCTACTTAGGCTTCGTGTCAATCAGAACCAGTGATGAATATTTTTTGAAAACATTACTCTAGACAAATTTTTAAACGATCTATATATTCATAGGATACAGCCTTTACTAGTGCACGGCGACTGGTTTATTTTCCGACTAATCAGCTCCAGTGAGTATAGTGATACTAAATACCCAAAGCTTCCTATGAGAATATTATACAAACAATAATGCTTTTATCATTTTGTATCTTATACTGGTTGAATCTTCAGGATATACTTCCATCAACTTCCAACTATTGTTCTGACTGGTAACTAGTCGAATCAAAAGACGGGTCCTGTGGTAACTGAAGTGAGTTGATGAACACTAAACATTTCAACTGATTATCCATCAAGGAACGTAAATTGAGATATTCACACTTAAGGTTGACATCAGATGCTGGCGTACCGTAATCACCAGCTCCACTTTATATTATATCAAGACATTTATGTAGAATACTAAACAGTGAAGCTGAGTTCCCGAACATCTCGGACTTGTTACTGTCCCCTTGAATCTAAATTCTAGAAGTACCTTCCGTATAATCAAGTCAACGTAGCATGCATGTTCGTTGTTTGCAAGTTCACATCAACAAGCGAGTCTTCCAAGTATCCACCTGCCTACAGAATACTATACTGAACATATTTCCCAACACTCGGACCACATCGAAAGGGTATTCCCATATTCAGACCCATATATAAATTTAGGGATGCTGTTAAAAACTACATCATTAGAAGTAGATGGAACACTGGATGTCAAACCGAGTCTGTTTTTGTCCTTATTAGAGAATTCGACTAACTTAATCTGCTGACACCCAGTCGAGTAAAATGTTGTGTTCAGGTAATCTGTAGAATTAAGACAGTAACAATGAGAACAAAGAAAACGAATCAAACACATAGATATCGACGGATTAGTTTAATCGAATTCTTTAACGCAGTTGACCGCGACTATAACTCATCAGCTCAATAGCCAGTGTTCCAGTTCAGTATATTTAATAACTACGTAAAATCTACTTACGCTCTGTAATGTTATTATTTTCTTATACATAAACTATCCATTTACGAAAACTATTTTGTGACTGGTCAGGAATTGGTTGAAAATTCCCCAAAATTATTTTAAGCGCTCTTTTATACTAACACATTACCAGAAAATTTACTACACCACCGAGCAATGGGATAAAATGTTTGATTTATAATTCAACCACTAATTGACATTAACAAGGTTTATATAGAAATGAACTTAGGATTAATCAGTCATTATCATTACTAATACCTTACTTATTCGTTGAATAAACCACATTTATTAAAATGCAACATCTATCAACTCGGAATCATCCAAGCACATTTTATTTCTGGTAATCATCAAATCGGACAAACATGATATTGGTCACTACTCAGTTGCACAGAAATTGCAACTATCTGATTCCTACGGGAGGTCGTTCGGCGCCAGAATCTTTTATTCGTAACGTCTCAGATTTTAAGATTAAGCGACGTAGTTCAAAATGATATGGGGAGTATCAATGCTCTTAAGACTGTAGATACATTGATGACAAGCGACAGGTGGTACGGAACGTAAGAACAGTGTATCCTGCTGACTACTTTTAACCACCTAATAGTTGGATATTTGGACTGAATGACCACCCAGAATTAGTCAATTTTTCCGTTATATAATTCTCAGTATGCTGATCAACTTCAATAGAATAAGAAGTGAAACACATCCATATATCTGAAACCAACCGCAGCTTCTACATTGAAGAAAATTCATTTGAATACAAAAACATTGATACTTACAAAACTGGCCAATTATAACCCATTTTTAGGAGAACATAGTTGAGTTGTTGAAAGTGTAAACGCTGTCCGATTTCAACCTTTAAATAAAGTAATAAACAGGATTATGCTGGCTAATAGATAATATAACAAGAATAATTTGGATTACAGAAAACATAATAAAAATCACAAAAAGAGCCATTTTACTTGGCGTTTTAGCATGACATTGAAACATCTGCCAGCCAAAACGTCACATCACAATATGGCCTGTTGATGTAGGCAGTGACTAATGATACGTAAATGAAGTGGTTAATGGATTCAACTATTCTAGCCAGACCAGTACTGAAACAAACTTTAAATTTAGAAGGAGAGAAACTCACACTAAACACGCTTGAATTGCTAATCAAAGTATTCAGAAGACTAAGAACTATGTCAGCGTCTTCACTAAATAAGACCATACCATCTGAGTATTTCCAGTCGACAAGTGGAATTCATGAAGTGTGATTTCTAGACCATTTATAGTGAAATTAACTAAGAAACAGGATATCGGGTAACCCTGATGAACAACATTATGAGACTGATAGTTCTGACGATAGTTCACCATAAGCCTTAACTTGAAAAATAGTACTGGAATGGATAACCTTTACAAGGTTCAAGAACTTCATTAGTACGCCCTTTTAATGACAAATGCTGCTACGAGAATTCTCAGTAGTCAACTGAGTTAACTGGAGTCCTAAAGTCGAGAAACACAACTATAGTCAAGGATCGAAAAATTATATCCAAAATATAAGAGATGAACACATAATTAACAGAGAGTATGAGCTATTCACATGTAGCATAATACTGAAATAATCTTGAAATTTAAGTTATTAACCAAATTCCGACTTACGCACTTAAACTTCAGCAACACAGTACTTGGACATGGGATAGTAATGCCATCCGACCACATGAAGCAAATTAGGTGAAGCGGTGGTCGAACTTATGGATTAATACGTAAGTGTCTTTTAGCCACATAACGTAGTCATGTCAAAAAGTCACCGAACACTACCAAAAATTTAGGTGCTCCGGTCAACCAGTTTTACGGGTTTTGTGAAGATTCGTCAAATTTGTAGCTTCTATTCGTCACAGATTAATCTCAATTGAGGTATCATTGAAAACTATGGAGTGCTAAACAGCTGTTTCGTCCTATTATGTAACTCCTCATGAATGAATATTTATGACGTCACTAAAGGGTATCGCAAGTGATATTAATTATTGGTGAATAAAACCTACTTTGGCCGATTGTCCATTGATTATAGAAATAAAATATAAAAGGTAATCATTTGTTGGACACATGAAACCAGAGTGAGAGAGAGAGCTGTCTGGTGACGAAATTTTTATTTTCAGCAACTTTCGAACTTCCAAGTTGTACTTATGATTGTAAATATAATGGCCGAGGAAAAATGAATTTTACCACTGAATTAATCTTTTGTTGCATAGTGACAAAACCATTAGTACATAAATACATGCATATATATAACAAATATATTACATACCACATAATGTATCCTATCGAAATGGTATTTTTCGTAACGAGAAATTGCCGCCGCTATATCCCTGTGAGTTAAAAAGAAAACTATGCATTATAAAAAAAAGCAAGCTACATATATACTCTTTCAATAACATCTTCAAACCCTAATCTTTCCTATTACTGCTTATACTTTTACTACCTCTACCACTACGAGATTTGAACCGACAACTGCATCTCTGTACTAATATGGTATGGCGACTCGAGCTGATGTACGTAAGTACGAAGTTCTACGTTGTTACTGACTGACTGACACATAAAAGAGATCCTAGTAACAATATGATGAAGTATAGATAAGCAAGCCTAATTATAAAGAAGTGTTAAAAAATTAATTGTTTAAGTTATTTACCTGGTTAAATATAAAGTTGACTTATCACTTTTTAATAGGATAATATTTTGATTCGAAAAATTCACATCATTATTGTTTGCTGTCGACATACAAGTCAGTCCATCACTGAAAACAAAAATACAATAACACAAAAATGAAATAGATAACCAGTATAACAATGAATTATAGAGTGAAAGTACATTCTACTATTTACCTTACCGTACTTGATCAAATAACTTAATAATAATACAATACATAGTGCATCCTATATGTTGTTGGATTACCACAAATCAGTAATTAAATGGTGAAAACAGTGGAGTTGTAAAAAGATAAGTCTGGAATAAATGAATAGTGTTGACGCCTATGAACGAAACGATGGGTAATACAGGTTAGAATACCTAAGGGTATTATGACGTTTGCCCCTGTCAATTATCACATAATAAAACCACCAGTCAGAAAACCGACTTCTGTGACCTAGGCCTTGTGATAAGTTACCAGCACGAGCAGAAATACAAGCGAGCAGTCAACCGACCATTATAAATTCTCAAAGTCCAATGATCAGATATTATACGTAACAAATCCAGGTATCTACGTGTGTCTATCTCAAATTAAAACGTCTGAGAAAAGTCAAATTTTGACTAAGGATGGAATCTACGATGCGTTTCATCCCAGATGGGACTTGTTAAATGTAAATGAATCCATGTTAATTTTCACACCGATACTCGAGTCCACTGTGTATTCCATCAAATACTGACGCTTTATCTACTGAGATACGGAGTCGGGATGGCCACTAGCTTATGCAACAGCTATACGTTTTGTTTGTAAGGGTTTGCGTTTTCCAATTTTCTGTAACAGTGAGGTTATTTGCTCTGGATATACATATAGTAATAGAGATTTTTCAGATACAATCATCAATATCATCAACGAGAAAATACAAACCTTTACAAATACTATACAGGAAGATTTTTGGTAAAATTATATTATACTATCAACTCTGAATAAACTAATCAGAACCAAGATAAAACCACATATATCTTTCGCACAATTAAAGGCACAGTGCTAGTTAGCTTGTATATTGGAATTAACTAAATAAAAATTAATATCGGAAGGGTTTTTGTTGATATTATAGTAATTTCAATGGTTAAGATCATGAGTTAATTGAAGCTATACCACCGTGGAAAACATGGAAGCACTGGACGGCCATTTCGTCCTATTATGAGACGACTCAGCAGTGCATATCCATGATCCCGCCCGCGAGATTCGAACCCAGGACCTATCAGTCTCACGTGCGCTGAGGAGTCCCACAATAGGATGAAACGGCCGTCCAGTGCTTCTAGATTTTCCATGATGGTTTAGCTTCAATTGACTCATGATCTCAACCATTGAATTTAAATAAAAATTGGCAATAGTTGATTAATAAAATACTTGAAATTGATAAGAAAAAATAGCTACTATACAACCAGACAATGAATGTGATATAGTGCTCAATTCTAATTACAAGAAACACCTGTTCCTGACGTAGATTGTGCAGTAAAGTACTTTTTGTGATTCAGTGCACAGTTAAGAGTGTTTGTGTCTCTAGATAATATTCCTGTACTTCAACTCCCAACTCCGAACTTCAAACCAATGGCTTTTAAGCTTGTAAAACAAAGTGTGTTAATGACACATTGAATTAAAGCTCATGACAGTTGTTGACAAGTATCCTAAGCTTAATTCGTAATCCCAGTACGTAATAACACTGGTTTAATTCTTATTATCTAACTCTAACGTTTTTCGAATTATATTTAATGTCACTTGGTAAAAAAGACCCTATAGGGTCATAAATTCAACTCACAGACTCCTGATCGTGTCAAGTTCACTACTTAACTGCAGACTTATTTCATTTTATTGTTCATTGTTTTATAACTAGGCATTGCTTTCTGATTGGGTGATAAGAAGACTAAGGTCGTTAGTGTGAAATACTTTTGTTTAATTTTCTTTAGAAATTATCCCTCATCCAAAACAATGACTAAATTATAAATTATTTGGCAATATATTAAAGTCAAAGCAACTTACGAACTTTTGTAAGCTAACCCATTGGCTAGTAACATGTTAGCAAGTGAATAAGCCTTCTCCACATAATCGGATTCATATTCGTAACTTGTAAATTGAATATTCATACGCTATTAGGATAGTTAGGAAAAACAAAGTTTAAAATGATCAACTCATTGGTATAATTGGAGAATATTGAGACAAGAACAAATGAATTTAGAAAAGGATAAATGTTAACCTCGTTTGCATCATCCGTCTTTTCCCACTCAACTCATTTTTGTGTATTCACGTATACTACTTTTATTATTCAGTAACCCGTTTCATTTCTAATAATTTCTGAATGTATGATGCAGCGTACGTTTATTTCTTGTGTAATATTCTTAACTAAACTAATAATATGCTTTTTTTGTCAGAGTAATTATACTCTCTTAACCCTTGTCACAGTTATTTGCAGTTTTTTTCATTCTTCGAATCTTCCAGAGTTGTTGGAGATCTTGTTAAATTAGTGACTATCGATCCACAACTGATTCAGATAATCAACGGATGCTAGGGCGAACAGATTTTGGGATGATGAAAACTACTAGTGGTTATAAAAGCATCTTAGTGAATGACGCCAAGATCGATACTGTTGATACAAAAACTTATGAAATTTGTTTATCCTGTTTTGTAGTTGAATACCTTCCTATTTTTAGTTCATATGGATTACTTTTATTTAAGATACTGTTGTAACTACAAAAATAATAAACACTTTGTCGATACGACAGTAGATAATACACCACTAAACGAGAGATCATAATATACAACGATACAGAATTCAAGAACAACACAATTGAGAACCAGATCATAGGTTAGACAAGTTTCATTAACACAAATACAAGTAGCTCATACACAATGAAACCTAGAGTACATAACAACCGTAAAAATTAATATTCAACTTGAAACTGTCCCATAAATTTAACACACTTGTGTGTCTATTTGTTTACACCCACTAGCCGATCACATATAATTTTACTGACTGCACATTAAAGTTAACTTTTGCAATCAAGAGAAGTATGACGTAATAACAAATAGACCTATAAATATACCACGTATTATTCTGTTCTGCTGGTATGTTGTTTGATGTAATAAAATGAAATGACATTCACTAACCTTAAGGAGATTCGAACCTATGACTTAACCGATTGCAGTTAGCCGTTAAAACTACTTAGTTTCCCTGAACCTAGTTAATTAAAATTCCTTATAGGTTTCCTTATTAAAAGTGTTATTGTTGTTATTGATAAATTAATTATATTTTTCATTGTGAAAAATCAGCTCAAAAGGCAATGAGGTATCTAGAATTAATAATCAAAGATTAATATGACGCCATGTGAATTGATCTTGATTTTATTGAAAAGTGAATGACCTATAATTATCATATTCTCTAGTTATTCACATATGTTGAATAACTTCCAATTACGTCTGATCTGTACATTGATGTGTTCCTTTTTTAGAAGAAAAATCCTGTTTTATTTAATAGCTACCCTCCTAACTGATATTAATTTATTGTGATAGAAGATTAGAATAAAGATACATAGTTGAAGCATTTTTAATTATTTTTACGTAATAAACACAGAAATATATCAGTCAGCTAAAACGAACGACCAGGCATACATATAGATCAGTTCGAGTTGCTACACCTCATCAGCACAACAACATGAACACCAAATTCATAGAACCAGACACTTCAACGGTATTAATGTGTAAAAGAAAGACTGTATATAAGGATATGATACAGGGATAGAAATCTGTTTGTAGAAAGAAAGGTAAGGCACTTTAATCTCGCGGTTTGAGAGAAGACAAAGATTGTATACACCTACGCAATTGTGATCGATTCTGAACCATGTCACCCAGAGTCTCCAACGATTGGTTACGATAGTCCCGCGGATCCCAGCCAAGTGGTCTGTATCTACCAACATAGCTAAAATCAGAAGTTAATGACTTTGTGGACTGACGCCAAGTTTTTGTTTGACCGCTCCTATATAGCTGAGTAAGGGTTCTATCAACAAGCTTTAATTACAACTACTGAACAGTAACAGGAAACAAGATAATGTGAAGAAGATGACGACAATAATAACATGTATAATGAAATAGTAATACTTTTCTTTTTTTACCTGGTAATTTGATTGCAATTGTTCACAAGTTACTTCACGAATATATCGCCAGAATTCAGTATCACGAGATTGTATTTCAGTTGTATTATTGAGCATCGGTTTGAAAAAGTTAACTGATTGATTTCCAAGATCAATTCCATATGGTAGATTTTTTTCATTTGATGATTGAATATCACGATTCGCTTGTACATAGACCTGTTGTAGTAAAATAAAATGGTAGAAGACCTATTCTTCATAACGGATATTATTTCCTTATTGTTGATGTTAACGATTATAATTGATCAGTGTCTGTTGGCTATGTGTATCCTCAGAGCATTATTTCGATGTTGCTGTTTGTCGTCAGTTTTAATAAATTTGGACTATGGCTAGTAGCAATAGAATTGAAGAAAGGCGATTTATTCCATCTGAAACTTGTCAGCAGAAAATGCCTGCATCCAATGTTGATGTTCAAAATTGTGAACTGAACCTAGTACCCATAGTTCTAATTGCTAATGTGTTATTCACATTTAATACTTGTGATTAATGTTGAGGCAATCTACTCAGCAAACACGTATTTCAGTAGAGATTGGTAAATTGAAGTCTTTAACATCAACAAAGGAAAAGTATAAACCCTTATGAATAAGTTCACAGCCGTTGAACAAGTTAAAGTCTACTTGAACTCAGTGGTTAACGACTTGATATTCCCTGTTTTCCAGCAGATGTCATTTAATGTTAGGGGCTTAGTCCTGACCATAGTATTCGCTGACAAAGCTCAAACCGCAATACAGTGACTGGTCGATTTGCACCTAATCGGTGGAAGAATCGAAAATATGCTACAAGATTCTCATGTGAATCCTATCGTAACTATAACTTTACTATTCAGATTTACTGAAATATATGTTGTTTTCTTTCAATTTTTGTTTGGATTTTCGAAGAGTGAAATGCAGTATCGTAGCCACAGCTATTAGACGACATTAGCGAAAATACTTCATGGAAAACGTCTGCTTCGCACTATATATCTAACAACCTAACGAGTCGTCCATTTATGTAGTAAGCAGTAACACCAGAGGGGGTCTATGTATTGATTCATTTATTACTCTTATGTCGTTTTAACATTAATTTGACATCGCCCATCTCACTATTAAAAGTTGAAAAAACTGATCAATTCAAAACGACAGTGTTATGAGTGAAATATTCTGAATATAGGTTTGTAAGTCGACAATAAAACACAGATATTTCTAACTAACACATACTTACTTTATATAAATGTTCAATGGGATTTCTTCGCAATTCAACCTGATCCCCATATTTTGAAAATCCCGATGCTAAGATATCTAGGGGTTATTTTTTTATTTATGAAAGTTTATATTATTAAATAGAATGACTTTAAAGAAATTATATAATGCTTAGTTTTAGATAAACTGTCTCACTAAGAACTAAACTATTTAGGTTTTTAGGTGGGGTTTTTGACTAAGAGAGGGTGAAATTCATATGTCGCATAATAAGCAACTCGGTGCCGTACAATGTAACCACAGACATTTGTACGATATTACTTAAATCAGTCGCTAAATTTTTATTGGCATATTTGGCAGTTTTGAATTAAATCTATCGACGAAATAATGCGTTTAGTTACTGGACAATGTAGCACTAGTTATAACCGGATGATTGATTTATGTAACCCATTTCGTTTTCGTTACTTTAAGAATTCTTGCGATTCAGAACCATAAACACACACTGCCTAACATGTTACGGGGATGAAACTAGGTAGAATATATGCTTTTGTCCTTTTACTGGCGGTAAGGTAAGGATATATAAGCTAAGACCTTTGTTAAGTTTAATACCAGGTTGATCCGGTAGTATGGATTTACTTTTCGTCCTATACTTATCGTTTGGCTTTGTGAGCTTAGGTACATGATAAACCTGAATGTTCCCAACTCATCAAATTTATAGAGATGAAAGTTAGTGACGAGATCCACTCATTATCTCATTAGGTTACCCAAGATTGTAACCGCGTTATAACTAAGGATGTTCAATTGCATAATATGAATGTGCAGGTTGAGGCATCAAATTGAAATATTAGCAAACCAATAAGAACCTAATATTTTAAAGCTAGATTACTCGGTTATCGTTTACAGATTTGCATATAACACAATGTACTTTAGCGTTCTTCATCTACGGCTTAATTAAGGATTTAAATAGATGGTATAAACGTATAAAAGTCTGCTGCCTTTTCTGAGTGCTAGTTACCCTATGGTGCATACAAACTCAATTTATGTAGAAGCAGGCGCAGATATCTCGAATGGTGATGAGTTTCAAAACTAAATTATATAGCTCAGATAATACATAACCGACAAAACAAAAAATAGCAGCTGGAATTCTCTTCACCTATAGCATTTATAAACAGGCTCAATACATTTAGAAAGGTCAAATAAATTAGAAAAAGTGTCCAGAAAGCATACAAAATAGTTACCGAATTGAGTACCCCAATCACCAATGTAATTTATTCCAATTACTTTATTTCCAAAAGCTTCATTGATGTTTTTAACAAAATTTCCTGTTACAGTAGCTCGGAAATGCCCCAGGTGAAATGGTTTAGCAATATTTGGGGAGCTTATGTTAATGAAGGCAGAACGAAGGGAAAAGAGATTGATGAAAATGATAGTTCACTTAAAGAAAAAGTACCTGAAGTCTACAACAACAGTTTCACAGTGATTCGAACTTCCTTCACTACCCATTAGTACTCTTGTAACGGGATTAGTGGACAAAAGGTTTCTCAAACAATTTTTTGATTCTGTAGATGTGAAGAAACAATTAAAATATAAAAAACTCACTTTCCATTACAATGGTTCTGATTGATTAGGATTGAAAGTGAACCACAACATAATTGGTACAAATGGTCATGAGGATGATGGTAAAACGTATAACTGTGTCGAAAGTCTAAAACCCAGGAAAAAACTGCTTAGATAAACAGACATAAGAATCCTGATGAATCTTATATTTATTTGTAAAATTAGTTTTCAACAAATAATGATAGATCATAAGGCCAGGTTTTTGTTTGAAGCCGTAAAATATTTTTGAAGGGAAACTAAATGAAAACGCTACATGTAACGGTTCATGCTCTTTAAAATATACCAAACATAATGCTTAATATTGATTAGGAAAGAAATTTTAAAACCAAGTACATCAGCTGATAACTGCACAGGTGTACAGTATACTTTGACCCGTATATGTGTTACGATTTGGTCACTGCTCACACTGATGTGGTGTTGGATAAACCAGGAATGAGGTAACGGTAAAAACACAATGTCGACACAAATAAGCATCACTTTAACTTACCTCATTCTAAATTAGGACACCGAGTAGATACAAAAAAACAAATTAAATTCTCGCCAATAAAATCAGGATTCATAAGAAACTAAGTTAAAATGAAACCCTGTTTAACATCAACAGAATGTTAATATACATATTAACCACCACATTTATAATTTTGTTAGTTACCATTTTCCGAGCAAACTGAGTCGTCAAGCTTCTATCGATGTACAAAATTCGAGTTTATACAGAAAGAACCTCGTTTCTCTGGACTGGTACATCCACGAAAAGAAGGACAGTAAATTACTCGTGGTGTAACGCACACGTTGAACAATTGGCAGAGTATTGGTAACGGTGTACAAAAGCCAATATTTAGTCGACCTACTATCTTAGCGACATGTGTACAACGATTAGCTTCTTTGCTATTGCTTCTCGTTATTTTGTTACGATTTTAGATTTTAGTGATAGCCAATGGACAGTGAGTGCGTTTTTTCAGGAAGATAGGGATTCAAGGCTCTAGTGGTTATTCAATTACTAGGCAGGAGGTCGACCAAATACAGTGTGAAAAGTAATCAATTATTAATTGGTCTTCAAACAGATGATTAGTTCAAACAATAGACAAATAAGTTTGTTGGTTGATCAGTAACTAAGACTGTGAGCAGATGAAATCGAAAGAATAAGGGGGAACCCGAGGTGATTATGATCGAGATAGAGGACAGTTAATGATATGTTTTAGTGATAACCGTTGTATAACATGTGACATACATTGGATAGTTGTTCAAAGGGGAAGATGTTAATCCATGGGCGAGTACATTTTGATCAAGTAAGATGGTGGTTGGAGGTAGTCGACAGGAAACTCTGGACACGGGTTTCGTGCTACTTGGCACCCGTCAGCAAGACGCACCTGTAATATTGAGGGAACTGATGCTCCCTGACGAATTCGATCCCGTGTCACCCAATTTCACAGTCAGAAACGTTGCCACTGAGCTATTCGAGCCGTGACCGACCTCCTGAAGGACTGAGATGTAATCACAGTTGATTGATCACTGGATGATGATCAATGTCATGTGTGTCAAGTCCTTCTTAGTGCAGATCGAATGCTATCAGGTATCCGCCTTAAGCCTTCAACTAAAGGGGCTGTGGTCATTTCGGCTTAGTGACTATTCCAAATAAGGGCAACTCCTAATGACAAAAAGTGGGGCACCGCGGAGAAGGTTTGTAAGGCAACTCATTTAACCAAAGTGTGGATCGATACTTATAGCCAGCAAAAATGAGTTACAGACATGTAATGAGTAAGATAGGAAATTTACACAGATACGCTCACACAGAGACAGTCAAGGCCAATAAACGAATAAATGACAAGGTTTAAATGTGGTTTCAGAAGAATGAATTGATCGGTCTGTCCAGGGGCTAGAATAACCTATGTGTACGGTAGATTAGTTGTGAGCAATAATCTATGGTTCATGTTATGCGCGTTCACAAACCGAAATTGTACAAATCGTAAGAATTGATAAAAAACGCAAATAGCAACAAAATTAACTATAAGAAGCTCTACTTTAACTTTTCCCCACACATTTGTTGAGGTTACAGCTTCAATGTAGTTTTAGTTGTTGTCCAAGCTCGCTATAGTTACTAGCTTAAGGTATTCCTCTGCGGAGAGTTCAGGAGTGGATTTCCATGGAGGGTGTACGTCTTCTGCGTCAAACGAGAGAGTGATCAGAACATGTCTTTTGGTCAGTTAAATTTAAACACACTGTCAACTACTCTTGTCTAGTTTTTTTGAATCTTGTGGCAAGCCCATTTGGCCACTGTATCATCTGTCTATTCATTGTAACTCAGACTCTTAATTTACGATGTTAATTTCGGTGTGTATGATCGAATGCATGTCTGTACATTAACTCTTAAGCTATCCTCCTATTGGTTTCAATGTGCAGATAATCGATAATTTATCCACACCCGATTAACTCTCAAAAATATATACGGGTTTTAAACACACACACTCACTCTGTTTCATCGTGTGCTTGCTCACCGTACGCTTGTGGATTTTTATTACTCATTAACAATAAACTATCTCTATAACTGGTGTTCAGGCTTCTCAATAATCTCGAGTAAATTCGCAATTCTACTAGGAGATAAAGCCTACCTAAAATACTCAGTTACGGGATATTATTTATCGGAGTCAGATATTGAGGACATTAGCCTCCACATATTGGTGACCCGCCTTTAGAACGTGAACCATTTTCCTCCAAAGTCTACTGCATTCTCCTAAAGCGTATCATAGACAACTTCATATTGGAATTATTATTATAAATAATAACAATTCATTGACAGTCATAATAAATTCACTCATAGCATTTTCCCTTTGGAATTATTACTGTATATTCTCATATATATACCCAAAGTGACAATTTTTCTTTTCGGTGAGTCTTATATATATTTTTTTGTTGTTATTTTTGATTTCTTCATATTGTATATTTCAAACCTCAGTTTATTATTATTATTGCTCCTTCGTACCATGTCAGTTGATAATTCGCTAAGCCTTTCATCTAAATCTATTTCCGTGGGTGCCATTTCTGTACCTTTACCTATTTTTAATCCACGAAAGGCTGAACTCTGGTTTGCTCGCTTAGAAGGCTTTTTGTTGCAAACAAAATCACAAATCAGAGTACGAAATTTAGTTACGCAAACTCACTGCTGCCGGACGACGTCATTGAACAAGTGCCTGATGTCATTTTTAAGCCGGATCCTGACTCACCATTCGATTGTCTAAAAAGAGAGGTCATTCGTGTCACATCTCTCACCGACCAACAGACAATTGATCAACTTTTAGCCAACGTGGAGCTAGGTGACAATACACCACCACAGTTAAAACGCCACATGACAAACTTATTAGGAAATCGTACAGTAGACGAACGTCTACTATATCAATTGTGGCTCAGACGTCTCCCTCAAGACATTCAACAGATACTTGCAATTGGAGACGAAGACGTCGATTTTAATAGGCTAGCAGACATAGCCGACAGAATTTACGAACGGTCCAAGACTCACCTTGTATCTCAAATCCAATCAAGCTCAGCTGACGAGATCGCCGAGTTACGACGATCAGTTGATACCCTTACGAAACAGATAGCTCAGATCCAATTATTGAATGCCTCCCACAGTAAGCGTAGAGGAACATCCACAAGCCGTAGACAACGTAGTCCAAGCACTGCTAGACACAACATTTGTTGGTACCATAGAACATATGGCAAACAAGCTAGAAAATGTACTCCGCCTTGTAACTTTGCAAGCACACAGAAAAAGGAACGTCAAGACCGCAGGTTAATGACGACTGCACTCACTGACCACAACTTTCAAGACAGTCGTCTATTATATGTTACAGACAAAAGGACCGGCACAGTTTTTAGTCGATACTGGGGCAGAAGTTAGTGTAGTACCACCTACTGCACTCGAGAAAAACACACCTGACCCCAAACTAAAACTACAAGCTGCAAACAGGTCTGACATCAAGACGTACGGCAGAAGGCGGTTACAATTAAATTTCAGTCCTAAATCTAATTTTTCATGGAGTTTCATCATAGCGGATGACCTCGTTCCTATAATCGGCATTGATTTTCTGCAATTCCACAAAATACTGTTAGGCGTCAGAAATAGGAAACTTGTCCTTGCCGAAAAGAGTAAGGAAATTTGAGGAATTATATCAAATGAGACTTCGATACATTTATTAGACAAACCTCATGACGATAACGACAAATACGTCAATTTACCTAATCAGTTTTCGGACTTATTACGACAGAGTTTCAAACATAACAAACCGACGCAGACCGTCGTACAGCACATAAAGACAGGGGGTCCACCAGCGTCCGCACGTCCGTTCGTTCGCCATATGCGGTACTCAAAATCTGGTCACCCTCAACGCCCACAGCAGACATCTGGCACCCCTGTAGCAGCAGCGCACCATGGCATACCTGGCCCCAAAAATTCAGAAAAAATGTACTCTCCAACCAACTTGTGGGGTCCAACTGACATCAGTCAGGCTACAAACTTGGGTCCCATGACAACTCATGATCATTCGGCCACAGGGAAGCTTAACAACATGCCTTACACGATTCCTATTCCACTCTATGGGTCAGTAACCCAGACTTATCAACAATCGACGTCATTTCTAACACCGGTTAGATATCCGCACTTCACGATATGATAAAACCAAACTTCGGTTTGGATGTTGAAGAATAGCCGACCGGGGACTTTAGACACACGCCCTTTCCCGTCGAAATCAAAACAAGTAATCGGGTAAATAGCGGTTCTATAATTCATCATAAATTTAAATGTAAATCGTTACCTAAACAAATATTACCACCCGGCTATTCAACCAATAATTGTTCAATCAATCAAATCTAAATTACAATAAATAAAGAAGTTGATAGAAGATGAGGGAAAATTACCAGTCAAAACAAATGAACGTTATTCTATCCTGACTGGATAGAACACACACAGGAAAGGAGGAGCAAATCAATATGGCTACCGCCAAGAACAAGTGTCAAGTAAAACAACACAGATGCAGTTCAGGAAGAAACACAAACTTAGTGAATGCGTAAGAAAACAAAAACTATAATAAAAAATACAAGTATTAACAATTCAAATGTAATCAAAATACAACAATGTACAACTAAGGGGATCAATAGGAACAAAGTACAAGTATATACATGGAGGGATTTTCACCAGCACACAAAACCTTCGAAATGGATCTTACACCGGCCCCCAAAATCCCTCCATACCACACAAGCTACCTTGATGCCTACGGTCATGGTTCATTATATAACATATCACACCATAGGAACGAGTAGGACTTACAACAGTACGCCTACTCGACCTAACTACATTAATAACAACAAAGACTAATCTAAAGCTTCAAGGAGACCTGCTTCACCTGTTCTCTGGTGATCAACAATAACAGTCGTGATATAGACCTAATCACTCTTCCCCAAACTCCACCCATGCTGTTGGATGAGGGCCTCGCTGACAATTCAATGTTCATCTTCTGATTCGACTGCTGCACAAACCTGCTTAACTCAGAAACTGTCACCACGAAGCTTGACGCACTGTCACTGTAAATCTCCAGAGGTTTCCTTCTTCTTCCAACAAAACGTAATAGAGCCATTAAAATTGAATCAGTAATCAAACTACACATCATTTCAATATGTACTGCCTGTAAGATTAATTTCGAAGGTTTTGTGTGCTGGTGAAAATCCCTCCATGTATATACTTGTACTTTGTTCCTATTGATCCCCTTAGTTGTACATTGTTGTATTTTGATTACATTTGAATTGTTAATACTTGTATTTTTTATTATAGTTTTTGTTTTCTTACGCATTCACTAAGTTTGTGTTTCTTCCTGAACTGCATCTGTGTTGTTTTACTTGACACTTGTTCTTGGCGGTAGCCATATTGATTTGCTCCTCCTTTCCTGTGTGTGTTCTATCCAGTCAGGATAGAATAACGTTCATTTGTTTTGACTGGTAATTTTCCCTCATCTTCTATCAACTTCTTTATTTATTGTAATTTAGATTTGATTGATTGAACAATTATTGGTTGAATAGCCGGGTGGTAATATTTGTTTAGGTAACGATTTACATTTAAATTTATGATGAATTATAGAACCGCTATTTACCCGATTACTTGTTTTGATTTCGACGGGAAAGGGCGTGTGTCTAAAGTCCCCGGTCGGCTATTCTTCAACATCCAAACCGAAGTTTGGATTTTACAGTTCTAAACAATTATTACTTGGCCGAAGTCCTTTGGTAATCGTTCGCGGATTTTCTGGAAATAATTGGTCGTTTCGTTTATAATGCCAGTTAATCGTCGAAGGAAATCAAGCTCAAAGTTCGTCGATGTTAATGAAGAATCCCCTATTGTCAAGCAAGTGCCTTTTGACGTCCTTAAGGGTCATGGTTCAGACTCAAATAGGGTTGATTATCATGGTAGTGATTCTAGTCTTAATTCGATGTCAGATGACGTAAAAATCTTAGTTTAAAGGAGAAGCAAAGGCCTGAATTACCAGGAAAGAGCATGTTGCCTATAGTTCATGTTGTTTGCCCAGAACTACCAAAGGTTGAACTGAGTTATTTCGATGGAGAGCCAAGAGGATACTGGAAGTTTATAAGGCAATTCGAGACGTATGTAGCATCAAGAGTCACGGATGATAACCAGCGCTTGCTCTATTTGATACACTATTGTAAGGGCAAGGCTAAAACAGCTATTGAAGGTTGTGTCATGATGGAGGCATCCTCTGGCTATAAAAGAGCAAGGGAGATTTTAAAACGTTTTTTCGGACAGTCTCACGTAATTGCTCGAGAAACACTAGAGGACTCATTCAGTGCTGTGAATTTTGAGTATATTGACGGGGACCAACTATCAAACTTGGCCATTAAAATGGAAAACTGTGCTATGGTCTTGGAACAGATGAATTATACTTCTGATCTAAATTCCTTAGTTACTTTGGAAAGAATAGTGAGACTCTTGCCTCAACCTATGCAAGCCCAGTGGGCGGACTGGGTGGATAAATTGACTGAAGATAACAGGGAACCGACCTTCGACGAGCTCACTCAGTTTATCGCATCGCGTGCGAGAGTGGCTTGTAGTAGATTTGGACGGTTAGCAAACCGTTCAAGAAAAGGGCATAACGTAAAGACGAACTGTCACGTGCAATCAGAGCAAGGGAATAGTTCGACAACGAAAACTAAATGCAGTATGTGTTACTACGACCATGCCATTGATAAATGTCCACAGTTCTTAGCGCTTACAGTTCAAGACCGATGGTCTTACGCTAAAAGCAAGGGTATCTGTTTCGTCTGTCTTAGACAAGGACATAGAGTTAAGGAATGTAAGCTGACGAAGCGTTGTAACGTTGAGGGTTGTGAAAAGAAACACCATTCTCTGTTGCACAGCGAGAGTGAGAAACCTAGTATCTCGAATTGTTGCGGATATACTAAATCACTAATCAGTCAAGTGTGTTTAGGCATGATTCCCGTACGGTTGAAATCGCGAAAGGCCGAGATTGTGGGTTATGCTCTGTTGGACAACGGTTCTGATGTGACACTGATAAAATCAAACTGTTTGAGGTCTCTCGGGCTGAGCAAAGACGAAGCATCAGTGGTAGTTGAGACTGTGGGCAGTAATAGAACAATGAAGGTCACGAGTGCGCCTTTTGAGGTATATTCTTTAGATCGATCTGAACATGTTACGATTGAAGGAGCTCTGATTGTGGCAGGTATACCAGGTCATAAGCCAACAAAGTCAGCGATGAACAACCTAGTTAAGTGGCCGCATTTAAGTGATGTGCCAATAGATAGCCTAGATTCTGAAGAAGTTTTACTGTTGATTGGTTGCGACGTACCAGAAGCACATTGGGTGTTAGACCAACGGTTGGGTGGAAGGAAGAACCCGTACGCTGTGGAAACGTTGCTGGGGTGGACGGTTTTCGGACCTGCGTCGTATTCGGAATATAGGAAAAGAGTTGTTAATCATACCAGTAAATTACAGACTTTGGAGAACGAAATACGTAAACTTTATGATGTAGAGTTTTCAGATGCTTATTCAAGTGATAAATCATTATCAGTAGACGACAAGGCGGCTATAAAGATTGTGGAAGTTGGCACGCGCTTCGACAACGGTCATTTTGTAGTTTCTATACCGTGGAAAAAGAATCCAGATATGAAAGTGGATAATTATGAAGTAGCAAACCGTAGATTACAAAGTTTGAAGGGTATGTTGTCGAAGGATGTCAGTCTGCACATCAAGTATATCAAAAGTACTGAAAGTGATTTTACTAAGACTTATGCGAAGAGGGTCTTTGAAATATATCTGCAGTCTTATCGCCCTCGATGGTATTTACCTCATCATGCAGTATTAAACATGAAAAACCAGATCTTAGAGTGGTCCTTGATTGTGCCGCCCAGTTTGCAGGGGTTCCCCCAAATGATATGATTTATCAAGAACCCGATACCACCGCTGAGTTAAGGTGTATATTAATAAGTTTTCGCAAGGAGGCAGTTGCAATCCCTGCAGATGTTGAAGAAATGTTCATGTAAGTGAAGGTCCCTGAGTCTGATCGAGGAGCTTCAAGATTTCTGTGGTGGCAGGAGGGAGACATGTCGAGGGAACCATCCGAGTTTCAAATGACATCCCATCCATTTGATGCCACATCATCGCCATTTTGCGCGAACTTTGCCCTGAATAAGACGGCCCAAATATTCTCTGACGGTTGTGATGGTTATGTTGTAGATGATGTCAAGAATAATTTCTATGTTGATGATTGCTTGATATCCGTTCCCACTTGTGATCAAACAAAGAGTTTCGTTAAGCATATAAGTGAATTATTATGTAGAGGAAGTATACAGAAAATGACCGATCTTGAATCTTGGTTCAAATGTCCTACTTTATTGCATGGCGAATTTTATATAACAATCACTGACTGTCCGGAACCTACTCTTGACGATATTGAGTTTAGAAAAACTGCTGTGGTTAACTTGAGTAGTATAAAGTACAGCAAGACACCTGTTCTCTCTTATTATTCCGAGTGGTTGAAATTGGTCAGAGTTGTAACCTGGTTTAGAAGGTTCATCGAATTCCTGATGGTACTTCGTTTACCGAGTTGCGAAGGATCCGTTCATCTAGGATGTTTAAAGGTCAAAGAGCTTGAGATTGCCAAGCGTAAGATTTTATTGATGGTTCAGAGAGAAGTGTATGGAGAATTACTTAGTGAATTTAAAAACAGCAGTAAAGTAGTAAGCCATGATGATCTGAAAGGTTTATCGTTGATAATGCTTGATGGGTTACTCTGCGTTGGAGGTCGACTAAGATACTCAGATTTCCCAAATGCTTTTAAATATCCAGTAATTTTACCCAGTCGACACTTAGTGACGGAACTGATGATTAGACATTGTCATAAAGAACAAGGACACAGGAAGATCATTAGAAAAAGGGTATGGATATGTGTTTACTTGTTTGCAAACATGGGCAGTACATATTGAAATGATGTGTAGTTTGATTACTGATTCATTTTTAATGGCTCTATTACGTTTTATTGGAAGAAGAAGGAAACCTCTGGAGATTTACAGTGACAGTGCGTCAAGCTTCGTGGTGACAGTTTCTGAGTTAAGCAGGTTTGTGCAGCAGTCGAATCAGAAGATGAACATTGAATTGTCAGCGAGGCCCTCATCCAACAGCATGGGTGGAGTTTGGGGAAGAGTGATTAGGTCTATATCACGACTGTTATTGTTGATCACCAGAGAACAGGTGAAGCAGGTCTCCTTGAAGCTTTAGATTAGTCTTTGTTGTTATTAATGTAGTTAGGTCGAGTAGGCGTACTGTTGTAAGTCCTACTCGTTCCTATGGTGTGATATGTTATATAATGAACCATGACCGTAGGCATCAAGGTAGCTTGTGTGGTATGGAGGGATTTTGGGGGCCGGTGTAAGATCCATTTCGAAGGTTTTGTGTGTTGGTGAAAATCCCTCCATGTATATACTTGTACTTTGTTCCTATTGATCCCCTTAGTTGTACATTGTTGTATTTTGATTACATTTGAATTGTTAATACTTGTATTTTTTATTATAGTTTTTGTTTTCTTACGCATTCACTAAGTTTGTGTTTCTTCCTGAACTGCATCTGTGTTGTTTTACTTGACACTTGTTCTTGGCGGTAGCCATATTGATTTGCTCCTCCTTTCCTGTGTGTGTTCTATCCAGTCAGGATAGAATAACGTTCATTTGTTTTGACTGGTAATTTTCCCTCATCTTCTATCAACTTCTTTATTTATTGTAATTTAGATTTGATTGATTGAACAATTATTGGTTGAATAGCCGGGTGGTAATATTTGTTTAGGTAACGATTTACATTTAAATTTATGATGAATTATAGAACCGCTATTTACCCGATTACTTGTTTTGATTTCGACGGGAAAGGGCGTGTGTCTAAAGTCCCCGGTCGGCTATTCTTCAACATCCAAACCGAAGTTTGGATTTTACAGTTCTAAACAATTATTACTTGGCCGAAGTCCTTTGGTAATCGTTCGCGGATTTTCTGGAAATAATTGGTCGTTTCGTTTATAATGCCAGTTAATCGTCGAAGGAGATCAAGCTCAAAGTTCGTCGATGTTAATGAAGAATCCCCTATTGTCAAGCAAGTGCCTTTTGACGTCCTTAAGGGTCATGATTCAGACTCAAATAGGGTTGATTATCATGGTAGTGATTCTAGTCTTAATTCGATGTCAGATGACGTAAAAAATCTTAGTTTAAAGGAGAAGCAAAGGCCTGAATTACCAGGAAAGAGCATGTTGCCTATAGTTCATGTTGTTTGCCCAGAACTACCAAAGGTTGAACTGAGTTATTTCGATGGAGAGCCAAGAGGATACTGGAAGTTTATAAGGCAATTCGAGACGTATGTAGCATCAAGAGTCACGGATGATAACCAGCGCTTGCTCTATTTGATACACTATTGTAAGGGCAAGGCTAAAACAGCTATTGAAGGTTGTGTCATGATGGAGGCATCCTCTGGCTATAAAAGAGCAAGGGAGATTTTAAAACGTTTTTCGGACAGTCTCACGTAATTGCTCGAGAAACACTAGAGGACTTATTCAGTGCTGTGAATTTTGAGTATATTGACGGGGACCAACTATCAAACTTGGCTATTAAAATGGAAAACTGTGCTATGGTCTTGGAACAGATGAATTATACTTCTGATCTAAATTCCTTAGTTACTTTGGAAAGAATAGTGAGACTCTTGCCTCAACCTATGCAAGCCCAGTGGGCGGACTGGGTGGATAAATTGACTGAAGATAACAGGGAACCGACCTTCGACGAGCTCACTCAGTTTATCGCATCGCGTGCGAGAGTGGCTTGTAGTAGATTTGGACGGTTAGCAAACCGTTCAAGAAAAGGGCATAACGTAAAGACGAACTGTCACGTGCAATCAGAGCAAGGGAATAGTTCGACAACGAAAACTAAATGCAGTATGTGTTACTACGACCATGCCATTGATAAATGTCCACAGTTCTTAGCGCTTACAGTTCAAGACCGATGGTCTTACGCTAAAAGCAAGGGTATCTGTTTCGTCTGTCTTAGACAAGGACATAGAGTTAAGGAATGTAAGCTGACGAAGCGTTGTAACGTTGAGGGTTGTGAAAAGAAACACCATTCTCTGTTGCACAGCGAGAGTGAGAAACCTAGTATCTCGAATTGTTGCGGATATACTAAATCACTAATCAGTCAAGTGTGTTTAGGCATGATTCCCGTACGGTTGAAATCGCGAAAGGCCGAGATTGTGGGTTATGCTCTGTTGGACAACGGTTCTGATGTGACACTGATAAAATCAAACTGTTTGAGGTCTCTCGGGCTGAGCAAAGACGAAGCATCAGTGGTAGTTGAGACTGTGGGCAGTAATAGAACAATGAAGGTCACGAGTGCGCCTTTTGAGGTATATTCTTTAGATCGATCTGAACATGTTACGATTGAAGGAGCTCTGATTGTGGCAGGTATACCAGGTCATAAGCCAACAAAGTCAGCGATGAACAACCTAGTTAAGTGGCCGCATTTAAGTGATGTGCCAATAGATAGCCTAGATTCTGAAGAAGTTTTACTGTTGATTGGTTGCGACGTACCAGAAGCACATTGGGTGTTAGACCAACGGTTGGGTGGAAGGAAGAACCCGTACGCTGTGGAAACGTTGCTGGGGTGGACGGTTTTCGGACCTGCGTCGTATTCGGAATATAGGAAAAGAGTTGTTAATCATACCAGTAAATTACAGACTTTGGAGAACGAAATACGTAAACTTTATGATGTAGAGTTTTCAGATGCTTATTCAAGTGATAAATCATTATCAGTAGACGACAAGGCGGCTATAAAGATTGTGGAAGTTGGCACGCGCTTCGACAACGGTCATTTTGTAGTTTCTATACCGTGGAAAAAGAATCCAGATATGAAAGTGGATAATTATGAAGTAGCAAACCGTAGATTACAAAGTTTGAAGGGTATGTTGTCGAAGGATGTCAGTCTGCACATCAAGTATATCAAAAGTACTGAAAGTGATTTTACTAAGACTTATGCGAAGAGGGTCTTTGAAATATATCTGCAGTCTTATCGCCCTCGATGGTATTTACCTCATCATGCAGTATTAAACATGAAAAACCAGATCTTAGAGTGGTCCTTGATTGTGCCGCCCAGTTTGCAGGGGTTCCCCAAATGATATGATTTATCAAGAACCCGATACCACCGCTGAGTTAAGGTGTATATTAATAAGTTTTCGCAAGGAGGCAGTTGCAATCCCTGCAGATGTTGAAGAAATGTTCATGTAAGTGAAGGTCCCTGAGTCTGATCGAGGAGCTTCAAGATTTCTGTGGTGGCAGGAGGGAGACATGTCGAGGGAACCATCCGAGTTTCAAATGACATCCCATCCATTTGATGCCACATCATCGCCATTTTGCGCGAACTTTGCCCTGAATAAGACGGCCCAAATATTCTCTGACGGTTGTGATGGTTATGTTGTAGATGATGTCAAGAATAATTTCTATGTTGATGATTGCTTGATATCCGTTCCCACTTGTGATCAAACAAAGAGTTTCGTTAAGCATATAAGTGAATTATTATGTAGAGGAAGTATACAAAAAATGACCGATCTTGAATCTTGGTTCAAATGTCCTACTTTATTGCATGGCGAATTTTATATAACAATCACTGACTGTCCGGAACCTACTCTTGACGATATTGAGTTTAGAAAAACTGCTGTGGTTAACTTGAGTAGTATAAAGTACAGCAAGACACCTGTTCTCTCTTATTATTCCGAGTGGTTGAAATTGGTCAGAGTTGTAACCTGGTTTAGAAGGTTCATCGAATTCCTGATGGTACTTCGTTTACCGAGTTGCGAAGGATCCGTTCATCTAGGATGTTTAAAGGTCAAAGAGCTTGAGATTGCCAAGCGTAAGATTTTATTGATGGTTCAGAGAGAAGTGTATGGAGAATTACTTAGTGAATTTAAAAACAGCAGTAAAGTAGTAAGCCATGATGATCTGAAAGGTTTATCGTTGATAATGCTTGATGGGTTACTCTGCGTTGGAGGTCGACTAAGATACTCAGATTTCCCAAATGCTTTTAAATATCCAGTAATTTTACCCAGTCGACACTTAGTGACGGAACTGATGATTAGACATTGTCATAAAGAACAAGGACACAGGAAGATCATTAGAAAAAGGGTATGGATATGTGTTTACTTGTTTGCAAACATGGGCAGTACATATTGAAATGATGTGTAGTTTGATTACTGATTCATTTTTAATGGCTCTATTACGTTTTATTGGAAGAAGAAGGAAACCTCTGGAGATTTACAGTGACAGTGCGTCAAGCTTCGTGGTGACAGTTTCTGAGTTAAGCAGGTTTGTGCAGCAGTCGAATCAGAAGATGAACATTGAATTGTCAGCGAGGCCCTCATCCAACAGCATGGGTGGAGTTTGGGGAAGAGTGATTAGGTCTATATCACGACTGTTATTGTTGATCACCAGAGAACAGGTGAAGCAGGTCTCCTTGAAGCTTTAGATTAGTCTTTGTTGTTATTAATGTAGTTAGGTCGAGTAGGCGTACTGTTGTAAGTCCTACTCGTTCCTATGGTGTGATATGTTATATAATGAACCATGACCGTAGGCATCAAGGTAGCTTGTGTGGTATGGAGGGATTTTGGGGGCCGGTGTAAGATCCATTTCGAAGGTTTTGTGTGTTGGTGAAAATCCCTCCATGTATATACTTGTACTTTGTTCCTATTGATCCCCTTAGTTGTACATTGTTGTATTTTGATTACATTTGAATTGTTAATACTTGTATTTTTTATTATAGTTTTTGTTTTCTTACGCATTCACTAAGTTTGTGTTTCTTCCTGAACTGCATCTGTGTTGTTTTACTTGACACTTGTTCTTGGCGGTAGCCATATTGATTTGCTCCTCCTTTCCTGTGTGTGTTCTATCCAGTCAGGATAGAATAACGTTCATTTGTTTTGACTGGTAATTTTCCCTCATCTTCTATCAACTTCTTTATTTATTGTAATTTAGATTTGATTGATTGAACAATTATTGGTTGAATAGCCGGGTGGTAATATTTGTTTAGGTAACGATTTACATTTAAATTTATGATGAATTATAGAACCGCTATTTACCCGATTACTTGTTTTGATTTCGACGGGAAAGGGCGTGTGTCTAAAGTCCCCGGTCGGCTATTCTTCAACATCCAAACCGAAGTTTGGATTTTACAGTTCTAAACAATTATTACTTGGCCGAAGTCCTTTGGTAATCGTTCGCGGATTTTCTGGAAATAATTGGTCGTTTCGTTTATAATGCCAGTTAATCGTCGAAGGAGATCAAGCTCAAAGTTCGTCGATGTTAATGAAGAATCCCCTATTGTCAAGCAAGTGCCTTTTGACGTCCTTAAGGGTCATGATTCAGACTCAAATAGGGTTGATTATCATGGTAGTGATTCTAGTCTTAATTCGATGTCAGATGACGTAAAAAATCTTAGTTTAAAGGAGAAGCAAAGGCCTGAATTACCAGGAAAGAGCATGTTGCCTATAGTTCATGTTGTTTGCCCAGAACTACCAAAGGTTGAACTGAGTTATTTCGATGGAGAGCCAAGAGGATACTGGAAGTTTATAAGGCAATTCGAGACGTATGTAGCATCAAGAGTCACGGATGATAACCAGCGCTTGCTCTATTTGATACACTATTGTAAGGGCAAGGCTAAAACAGCTATTGAAGGTTGTGTCATGATGGAGGCATCCTCTGGCTATAAAAGAGCAAGGGAGATTTTAAAACGTTTTTTCGGACAGTCTCACGTAATTGCTCGAGAAACACTAGAGGACTCATTCAGTGCTGTGAATTTTGAGTATATTGACGGGGACCAACTATCAAACTTGGCTATTAAAATGGAAAACTGTGCTATGGTCTTGGAACAGATGAATTATACTTCTGATCTAAATTCCTTAGTTACTTTGGAAAGAATAGTGAGACTCTTGCCTCAACCTATGCAAGCCCAGTGGGCGGACTGGGTGGATAAATTGACTGAAGATAACAGGGAACCGACCTTCGACGAGCTCACTCAGTTTATCGCATCGCGTGCGAGAGTGGCTTGTAGTAGATTTGGACGGTTAGCAAACCGTTCAAGAAAAGGGCATAACGTAAAGACGAACTGTCACGTGCAATCAGAGCAAGGGAATAGTTCGACAACGAAAACTAAATGCAGTATGTGTTACTACGACCATGCCATTGATAAATGTCCACAGTTCTTAGCGCTTACAGTTCAAGACCGATGGTCTTACGCTAAAAGCAAGGGTATCTGTTTCGTCTGTCTTAGACAAGGACATAGAGTTAAGGAATGTAAGCTGACGAAGCGTTGTAACGTTGAGGGTTGTGAAAAGAAACACCATTCTCTGTTGCACAGCGAGAGTGAGAAACCTAGTATCTCGAATTGTTGCGGATATACTAAATCACTAATCAGTCAAGTGTGTTTAGGCATGATTCCCGTACGGTTGAAATCGCGAAAGGCCGAGATTGTGGGTTATGCTCTGTTGGACAACGGTTCTGATGTGACACTGATAAAATCAAACTGTTTGAGGTCTCTCGGGCTGAGCAAAGACGAAGCATCAGTGGTAGTTGAGACTGTGGGCAGTAATAGAACAATGAAGGTCACGAGTGCGCCTTTTGAGGTATATTCTTTAGATCGATCTGAACATGTTACGATTGAAGGAGCTCTGATTGTGGCAGGTATACCAGGTCATAAGCCAACAAAGTCAGCGATGAACAACCTAGTTAAGTGGCCGCATTTAAGTGATGTGCCAATAGATAGCCTAGATTCTGAAGAAGTTTTACTGTTGATTGGTTGCGACGTACCAGAAGCACATTGGGTGTTAGACCAACGGTTGGGTGGAAGGAAGAACCCGTACGCTGTGGAAACGTTGCTGGGGTGGACGGTTTTCGGACCTGCGTCGTATTCGGAATATAGGAAAAGAGTTGTTAATCATACCAGTAAATTACAGACTTTGGAGAACGAAATACGTAAACTTTATGATGTAGAGTTTTCAGATGCTTATTCAAGTGATAAATCATTATCAGTAGACGACAAGGCGGCTATAAAGATTGTGGAAGTTGGCACGCGCTTCGACAACGGTCATTTTGTAGTTTCTATACCGTGGAAAAAGAATCCAGATATGAAAGTGGATAATTATGAAGTAGCAAACCGTAGATTACAAAGTTTGAAGGGTATGTTGTCGAAGGATGTCAGTCTGCACATCAAGTATATCAAAAGTACTGAAAGTGATTTTACTAAGACTTATGCGAAGAGGGTCTTTGAAATATATCTGCAGTCTTATCGCCCTCGATGGTATTTACCTCATCATGCAGTATTAAACATGAAAAACCAGATCTTAGAGTGGTCCTTGATTGTGCCGCCCAGTTTGCAGGGGTTCCCCAAATGATATGATTTATCAAGAACCCGATACCACCGCTGAGTTAAGGTGTATATTAATAAGTTTTCGCAAGGAGGCAGTTGCAATCCCTGCAGATGTTGAAGAAATGTTCATGTAAGTGAAGGTCCCTGAGTCTGATCGAGGAGCTTCAAGATTTCTGTGGTGGCAGGAGGGAGACATGTCGAGGGAACCATCCGAGTTTCAAATGACATCCCATCCATTTGATGCCACATCATCGCCATTTTGCGCGAACTTTGCCCTGAATAAGACGGCCCAAATATTCTCTGACGGTTGTGATGGTTATGTTGTAGATGATGTCAAGAATAATTTCTATGTTGATGATTGCTTGATATCCGTTCCCACTTGTGATCAAACAAAGAGTTTCGTTAAGCATATAAGTGAATTATTATGTAGAGGAAGTATACAAAAAATGACCGATCTTGAATCTTGGTTCAAATGTCCTACTTTATTGCATGGCGAATTTTATATAACAATCACTGACTGTCCGGAACCTACTCTTGACGATATTGAGTTTAGAAAAACTGCTGTGGTTAACTTGAGTAGTATAAAGTACAGCAAGACACCTGTTCTCTCTTATTATTCCGAGTGGTTGAAATTGGTCAGAGTTGTAACCTGGTTTAGAAGGTTCATCGAATTCCTGATGGTACTTCGTTTACCGAGTTGCGAAGGATCCGTTCATCTAGGATGTTTAAAGGTCAAAGAGCTTGAGATTGCCAAGCGTAAGATTTTATTGATGGTTCAGAGAGAAGTGTATGGAGAATTACTTAGTGAATTTAAAAACAGCAGTAAAGTAGTAAGCCATGATGATCTGAAAGGTTTATCGTTGATAATGCTTGATGGGTTACTCTGCGTTGGAGGTCGACTAAGATACTCAGATTTCCCAAATGCTTTTAAATATCCAGTAATTTTACCCAGTCGACACTTAGTGAGGGAACTGATGATTAGACATTGTCATAAAGAACAAGGACACAGGAAGATCATTAGAAAAAGGGTATGGATATGTGTTTACTTGTTTGCAAACATGGGCAGTACATATTGAAATGATGTGTAGTTTGATTACTGATTCATTTTTAATGGCTCTATTACGTTTTATTGGAAGAAGAAGGAAACCTCTGGAGATTTACAGTGACAGTGCGTCAAGCTTCGTGGTGACAGTTTCTGAGTTAAGCAGGTTTGTGCAGCAGTCGAATCAGAAGATGAACATTGAATTGTCAGCGAGGCCCTCATCCAACAGCATGGGTGGAGTTTGGGGAAGAGTGATTAGGTCTATATCACGACTGTTATTGTTGATCACCAGAGAACAGGTGAAGCAGGTCTCCTTGAAGCTTTAGATTAGTCTTTGTTGTTATTAATGTAGTTAGGTCGAGTAGGCGTACTGTTGTAAGTCCTACTCGTTCCTATGGTGTGATATGTTATATAATGAACCATGACCATAGGCATCAAGGTAGCTTGTGTGGTATGGAGGGATTTTGGGGGCCGGTGTAAGATCCATTTCGAAGGTTTTGTGTGTTGGTGAAAATCCCTCCATGTATATACTTGTACTTTGTTCCTATTGATCCCCTTAGTTGTACATTGTTGTATTTTGATTACATTTGAATTGTTAATACTTGTATTTTTTATTATAGTTTTTGTTTTCTTACGCATTCACTAAGTTTGTGTTTCTTCCTGAACTGCATCTGTGTTGTTTTACTTGACACTTGTTCTTGGCGGTAGCCATATTGATTTGCTCCTCCTTTCCTGTGTGTGTTCTATCCAGTCAGGATAGAATAACGTTCATTTGTTTTGACTGGTAATTTTCCCTCATCTTCTATCAACTTCTTTATTTATTGTAATTTAGATTTGATTGATTGAACAATTATTGGTTGAATAGCCGGGTGGTAATATTTGTTTAGGTAACGATTTACATTTAAATTTATGATGAATTATAGAACCGCTATTTACCCGATTACTTGTTTTGATTTCGACGGGAAAGGGCGTGTGTCTAAAGTCCCCGGTCGGCTATTCTTCAACATCCAAACCGAAGTTTGGATTTTACAGTTCTAAACAATTATTACTTGGCCGAAGTCCTTTGGTAATCGTTCGCGGATTTTCTGGAAATAATTGGTCGTTTCGTTTATAATGCCAGTTAATCGTCGAAGGAGATCAAGCTCAAAGTTCGTCGATGTTAATGAAGAATCCCCTATTGTCAAGCAAGTGCCTTTTGACGTCCTTAAGGGTCATGATTCAGACTCAAATAGGGTTGATTATCATGGTAGTGATTCTAGTCTTAATTCGATGTCAGATGACGTAAAAAATCTTAGTTTAAAGGAGAAGCAAAGGCCTGAATTACCAGGAAAGAGCATGTTGCCTATAGTTCATGTTGTTTGCCCAGAACTACCAAAGGTTGAACTGAGTTATTTCGATGGAGAGCCAAGAGGATACTGGAAGTTTATAAGGCAATTCGAGACGTATGTAGCATCAAGAGTCACGGATGATAACCAGCGCTTGCTCTATTTGATACACTATTGTAAGGGCAAGGCTAAAACAGCTATTGAAGGTTGTGTCATGATGGAGGCATCCTCTGGCTATAAAAGAGCAAGGGAGATTTTAAAACGTTTTTTCGGACAGTCTCACGTAATTGCTCGAGAAACACTAGAGGACTTATTCAGTGCTGTGAATTTTGAGTATATTGACGGGGACCAACTATCAAACTTGGCTATTAAAATGGAAAACTGTGCTATGGTCTTGGAACAGATGAATTATACTTCTGATCTAAATTCCTTAGTTACTTTGGAAAGAATAGTGAGACTCTTGCCTCAACCTATGCAAGCCCAGTGGGCGGACTGGGTGGATAAATTGACTGAAGATAACAGGGAACCGACCTTCGACGAGCTCACTCAGTTTATCGCATCGCGTGCGAGAGTGGCTTGTAGTAGATTTGGACGGTTAGCAAACCGTTCAAGAAAAGGGCATAACGTAAAGACGAACTGTCACGTGCAATCAGAGCAAGGGAATAGTTCGACAACGAAAACTAAATGCAGTATGTGTTACTACGACCATGCCATTGATAAATGTCCACAGTTCTTAGCGCTTACAGTTCAAGACCGATGGTCTTACGCTAAAAGCAAGGGTATCTGTTTCGTCTGTCTTAGACAAGGACATAGAGTTAAGGAATGTAAGCTGACGAAGCGTTGTAACGTTGAGGGTTGTGAAAAGAAACACCATTCTCTGTTGCACAGCGAGAGTGAGAAACCTAGTATCTCGAATTGTTGCGGATATACTAAATCACTAATCAGTCAAGTGTGTTTAGGCATGATTCCCGTACGGTTGAAATCGCGAAAGGCCGAGATTGTGGGTTATGCTCTGTTGGACAACGGTTCTGATGTGACACTGATAAAATCAAACTGTTTGAGGTCTCTCGGGCTGAGCAAAGACGAAGCATCAGTGGTAGTTGAGACTGTGGGCAGTAATAGAACAATGAAGGTCACGAGTGCGCCTTTTGAGGTATATTCTTTAGATCGATCTGAACATGTTACGATTGAAGGAGCTCTGATTGTGGCAGGTATACCAGGTCATAAGCCAACAAAGTCAGCGATGAACAACCTAGTTAAGTGGCCGCATTTAAGTGATGTGCCAATAGATAGCCTAGATTCTGAAGAAGTTTTACTGTTGATTGGTTGCGACGTACCAGAAGCACATTGGGTGTTAGACCAACGGTTGGGTGGAAGGAAGAACCCGTACGCTGTGGAAACGTTGCTGGGGTGGACGGTTTTCGGACCTGCGTCGTATTCGGAATATAGGAAAAGAGTTGTTAATCATACCAGTAAATTACAGACTTTGGAGAACGAAATACGTAAACTTTATGATGTAGAGTTTTCAGATGCTTATTCAAGTGATAAATCATTATCAGTAGACGACAAGGCGGCTATAAAGATTGTGGAAGTTGGCACGCGCTTCGACAACGGTCATTTTGTAGTTTCTATACCGTGGAAAAAGAATCCAGATATGAAAGTGGATAATTATGAAGTAGCAAACCGTAGATTACAAAGTTTGAAGGGTATGTTGTCGAAGGATGTCAGTCTGCACATCAAGTATATCAAAAGTACTGAAAGTGATTTTACTAAGACTTATGCGAAGAGGGTCTTTGAAATATATCTGCAGTCTTATCGCCCTCGATGGTATTTACCTCATCATGCAGTATTAAACATGAAAAACCAGATCTTAGAGTGGTCCTTGATTGTGCCGCCCAGTTTGCAGGGGTTCCCCCAAATGATATGATTTATCAAGAACCCGATACCACCGCTGAGTTAAGGTGTATATTAATAAGTTTTCGCAAGGAGGCAGTTGTAATCCCTGCAGATGTTGAAGAAATGTTCATGTAAGTGAAGGTCCCTGAGTCTGATCGAGGAGCTTCAAGATTTCTGTGGTGGCAGGAGGGAGACATGTCGAGGGAACCATCCGAGTTTCAAATGACATCCCATCCATTTGATGCCACATCATCGCCATTTTGCGCGAACTTTGCCCTGAATAAGACGGCCCAAATATTCTCTGACGGTTGTGATGGTTATGTTGTAGATGATGTCAAGAATAATTTCTATGTTGATGATTGCTTGATATCCGTTCCCACTTGTGATCAAACAAAGAGTTTCGTTAAGCATATAAGTGAATTATTATGTAGAGGAAGTATACAAAAAATGACCGATCTTGAATCTTGGTTCAAATGTCCTACTTTATTGCATGGCGAATTTTATATAACAATCACTGACTGTCCGGAACCTACTCTTGACGATATTGAGTTTAGAAAAACTGCTGTGGTTAACTTGAGTAGTATAAAGTACAGCAAGACACCTGTTCTCTCTTATTATTCCGAGTGGTTGAAATTGGTCAGAGTTGTAACCTGGTTTAGAAGGTTCATCGAATTCCTGATGGTACTTCGTTTACCGAGTTGTGGAGGATCCGTTCATCTAGGATGTTTAAAGGTCAAAGAGCTTGAGATTGCCAAGCGTAAGATTTTATTGATGGTTCAGAGAGAAGTGTATGGAGAATTAGTGAATTTAAAAACAGCAGTAAAGTAGTAAGCCATGATGATCTGAAAGGTTTATCGTTGATAATGCTTGATGGGTTACTCTGCGTTGGAGGTCGACTAAGATACTCAGATTTCCCAAATGCTTTTAAATATCCAGTAATTTTACCCAGTCGACACTTAGTGAGGGAACTGATGATTAGACATTGTCATAAAGAACAAGGACACAGGAAGATCATTAGAAAAAGGGTATGGATATGTGTTTACTTGTTTGCAAACATGGGCAGTACATATTGAAATGATGTGTAGTTTGATTACTGATTCATTTTTAATGGCTCTATTACGTTTTATTGGAAGAAGAAGGAAACCTCTGGAGATTTACAGTGACAGTGCGTCAAGCTTCGTGGTGACAGTTTCTGAGTTAAGCAGGTTTGTGCAGCAGTCGAATCAGAAGATGAACATTGAATTGTCAGCGAGGCCCTCATCCAACAGCATGGGTGGAGTTTGGGGAAGAGTGATTAGGTCTATATCACGACTGTTATTGTTGATCACCAGAGAACAGGTGAAGCAGGTCTCCTTGAAGCTTTAGATTAGTCTTTGTTGTTATTAATGTAGTTAGGTCGAGTAGGCGTACTGTTGTAAGTCCTACTCGTTCCTATGGTGTGATATGTTATATAATGAACCATGACCATAGGCATCAAGGTAGCTTGTGTGGTATGGAGGGATTTTGGGGGCCGGTGTAAGATCCATTTCGAAGGTTTTGTGTGTTGGTGAAAATCCCTCCATGTATATACTTGTACTTTGTTCCTATTGATCCCCTTAGTTGTACATTGTTGTATTTTGATTACATTTGAATTGTTAATACTTGTATTTTTTATTATAGTTTTTGTTTTCTTACGCATTCACTAAGTTTGTGTTTCTTCCTGAACTGCATCTGTGTTGTTTTACTTGACACTTGTTCTTGGCGGTAGCCATATTGATTTGCTCCTCCTTTCCTGTGTGTGTTCTATCCAGTCAGGATAGAATAACGTTCATTTGTTTTGACTGGTAATTTTCCCTCATCTTCTATCAACTTCTTTATTTATTGTAATTTAGATTTGATTGATTGAACAATTATTGGTTGAATAGCCGGGTGGTAATATTTGTTTAGGTAACGATTTACATTTAAATTTATGATGAATTATAGAACCGCTATTTACCCGATTACTTGTTTTGATTTCGACGGGAAAGGGCGTGTGTCTAAAGTCCCCGGTCGGCTATTCTTCAACATCCAAACCGAAGTTTGGATTTTACAGTTCTAAACAATTATTACTTGGCCGAAGTCCTTTGGTAATCGTTCGCGGATTTTCTGGAAATAATTGGTCGTTTCGTTTATAATGCCAGTTAATCGTCGAAGGAGATCAAGCTCAAAGTTCGTCGATGTTAATGAAGAATCCCCTATTGTCAAGCAAGTGCCTTTTGACGTCCTTAAGGGTCATGATTCAGACTCAAATAGGGTTGATTATCATGGTAGTGATTCTAGTCTTAATTCGATGTCAGATGACGTAAAAATCTTAGTTTAAAGGAGAAGCAAAGGCCTGAATTACCAGGAAAGAGCATGTTGCCTATAGTTCATGTTGTTTGCCCAGAACTACCAAAGGTTGAACTGAGTTATTTCGATGGAGAGCCAAGAGGATACTGGAAGTTTATAAGGCAATTCGAGACGTATGTAGCATCAAGAGTCACGGATGATAACCAGCGCTTGCTCTATTTGATACACTATTGTAAGGGCAAGGCTAAAACAGCTATTGAAGGTTGTGTCATGATGGAGGCATCCTCTGGCTATAAAAGAGCAAGGGAGATTTTGAAACGTTTTTTCGGACAGTCTCACGTAATTGCTCGAGAAACACTAGAGGACTTATTCAGTGCTGTGAATTTTGAGTATATTGACGGGGACCAACTATCAAACTTGGCTATTAAAATGGAAAACTGTGCTATGGTCTTGGAACAGATGAATTATACTTCTGATCTAAATTCCTTAGTTACTTTGGAAAGAATAGTGAGACTCTTGCCTCAACCTATGCAAGCCCAGTGGGCGGACTGGGTGGATAAATTGACTGAAGATAACAGGGAACCGACCTTCGACGAGCTCACTCAGTTTATCGCATCGCGTGCGAGAGTGGCTTGTAGTAGATTTGGACGGTTAGCAAACCGTTCAAGAAAAGGGCATAACGTAAAGACGAACTGTCACGTGCAATCAGAGCAAGGGAATAGTTCGACAACGAAAACTAAATGCAGTATGTGTTACTACGACCATGCCATTGATAAATGTCCACAGTTCTTAGCGCTTACAGTTCAAGACCGATGGTCTTACGCTAAAAGCAAGGGTATCTGTTTCGTCTGTCTTAGACAAGGACATAGAGTTAAGGAATGTAAGCTGACGAAGCGTTGTAACGTTGAGGGTTGTGAAAAGAAACACCATTCTCTGTTGCACAGCGAGAGTGAGAAACCTAGTATCTCGAATTGTTGCGGATATACTAAATCACTAATCAGTCAAGTGTGTTTAGGCATGATTCCCGTACGGTTGAAATCGCGAAAGGCCGAGATTGTGGGTTATGCTCTGTTGGACAACGGTTCTGATGTGACACTGATAAAATCAAACTGTTTGAGGTCTCTCGGGCTGAGCAAAGACGAAGCATCAGTGGTAGTTGAGACTGTGGGCAGTAATAGAACAATGAAGGTCACGAGTGCGCCTTTTGAGGTATATTCTTTAGATCGATCTGAACATGTTACGATTGAAGGAGCTCTGATTGTGGCAGGTATACCAGGTCATAAGCCAACAAAGTCAGCGATGAACAACCTAGTTAAGTGGCCGCATTTAAGTGATGTGCCAATAGATAGCCTAGATTCTGAAGAAGTTTTACTGTTGATTGGTTGCGACGTACCAGAAGCACATTGGGTGTTAGACCAACGGTTGGGTGGAAGGAAGAACCCGTACGCTGTGGAAACGTTGCTGGGGTGGACGGTTTTCGGACCTGCGTCGTATTCGGAATATAGGAAAAGAGTTGTTAATCATACCAGTAAATTACAGACTTTGGAGAACGAAATACGTAAACTTTATGATGTAGAGTTTTCAGATGCTTATTCAAGTGATAAATCATTATCAGTAGACGACAAGGCGGCTATAAAGATTGTGGAAGTTGGCACGCGCTTCGACAACGGTCATTTTGTAGTTTCTATACCGTGGAAAAAGAATCCAGATATGAAAGTGGATAATTATGAAGTAGCAAACCGTAGATTACAAAGTTTGAAGGGTATGTTGTCGAAGGATGTCAGTCTGCACATCAAGTATATCAAAAGTACTGAAAGTGATTTTACTAAGACTTATGCGAAGAGGGTCTTTGAAATATATCTGCAGTCTTATCGCCCTCGATGGTATTTACCTCATCATGCAGTATTAAACATGAAAAAACCAGATCTTAGAGTGGTCCTTGATTGTGCCGCCCAGTTTGCAGGGGTTCCCCCAAATGATATGATTTATCAAGAACCCGATACCACCGCTGAGTTAAGGTGTATATTAATAAGTTTTCGCAAGGAGGCAGTTGCAATCCCTGCAGATGTTGAAGAAATGTTCATGTAAGTGAAGGTCCCTGAGTCTGATCGAGGAGCTTCAAGATTTCTGTGGTGGCAGGAGGGAGACATGTCGAGGGAACCATCCGAGTTTCAAATGACATCCCATCCATTTGATGCCACATCATCGCCATTTTGCGCGAACTTTGCCCTGAATAAGACGGCCCAAATATTCTCTGACGGTTGTGATGGTTATGTTGTAGATGATGTCAAGAATAATTTCTATGTTGATGATTGCTTGATATCCGTTCCCACTTGTGATCAAACAAAGAGTTTCGTTAAGCATATAAGTGAATTATTATGTAGAGGAAGTATACAAAAATGACCGATCTTGAATCTTGGTTCAAATGTCCTACTTTATTGCATGGCGAATTTTATATAACAATCACTGACTGTCCGGAACCTACTCTTGACGATATTGAGTTTAGAAAAACTGCTGTGGTTAACTTGAGTAGTATAAAGTACAGCAAGACACCTGTTCTCTCTTATTATTCCGAGTGGTTGAAATTGGTCAGAGTTGTAACCTGGTTTAGAAGGTTCATCGAATTCCTGATGGTACTTCGTTTACCGAGTTGCGAAGGATCCGTTCATCTAGGATGTTTAAAGGTCAAAGAGCTTGAGATTGCCAAGCGTAAGATTTTATTGATGGTTCAGAGAGAAGTGTATGGAGAATTACTTAGTGAATTTAAAAACAGCAGTAAAGTAGTAAGCCATGATGATCTGAAAGGTTTATCGTTGATAATGCTTGATGGGTTACTCTGCGTTGGAGGTCGACTAAGATACTCAGATTTCCCAAATGCTTTTAAATATCCAGTAATTTTACCCAGTCGACACTTAGTGAGGGAACTGATGATTAGACATTGTCATAAAGAACAAGGACACAGGAAGATCATTAGAAAAAGGGTATGGATATGTGTTTACTTGTTTGCAAACATGGGCAGTACATATTGAAATGATGTGTAGTTTGATTACTGATTCATTTTTAATGGCTCTATTACGTTTTATTGGAAGAAGAAGGAAACCTCTGGAGATTTACAGTGACAGTGCGTCAAGCTTCGTGGTGACAGTTTCTGAGTTAAGCAGGTTTGTGCAGCAGTCGAATCAGAAGATGAACATTGAATTGTCAGCGAGGCCCTCATCCAACAGCATGGGTGGAGTTTGGGGAAGAGTGATTAGGTCTATATCACGACTGTTATTGTTGATCACCAGAGAACAGGTGAAGCAGGTCTCCTTGAAGCTTTAGATTAGTCTTTGTTGTTATTAATGTAGTTAGGTCGAGTAGGCGTACTGTTGTAAGTCCTACTCGTTCCTATGGTGTGATATGTTATATAATGAACCATGACCATAGGCATCAAGGTAGCTTGTGTGGTATGGAGGGATTTTGGGGGCCGGTGTAAGATCCATTTCGAAGGTTTTGTGTGTTGGTGAAAATCCCTCCATGTATATACTTGTACTTTGTTCCTATTGATCCCCTTAGTTGTACATTGTTGTATTTTGATTACATTTGAATTGTTAATACTTGTATTTTTTATTATAGTTTTTGTTTTCTTACGCATTCACTAAGTTTGTGTTTCTTCCTGAACTGCATCTGTGTTGTTTTACTTGACACTTGTTCTTGGCGGTAGCCATATTGATTTGCTCCTCCTTTCCTGTGTGTGTTCTATCCAGTCAGGATAGAATAACGTTCATTTGTTTTGACTGGTAATTTTCCCTCATCTTCTATCAACTTCTTTATTTATTGTAATTTAGATTTGATTGATTGAACAATTATTGGTTGAATAGCCGGGTGGTAATATTTGTTTAGGTAACGATTTACATTTAAATTTATGATGAATTATAGAACCGCTATTTACCCGATTACTTGTTTTGATTTCGACGGGAAAGGGCGTGTGTCTAAAGTCCCCGGTCGGCTATTCTTCAACATCCAAACCGAAGTTTGGATTTTACAGTTCTAAACAATTATTACTTGGCCGAAGTCCTTTGGTAATCGTTCGCGGATTTTCTGGAAATAATTGGTCGTTTCGTTTATAATGCCAGTTAATCGTCGAAGGAGATCAAGCTCAAAGTTCGTCGATGTTAATGAAGAATCCCCTATTGTCAAGCAAGTGCCTTTTGACGTCCTTAAGGGTCATGATTCAGACTCAAATAGGGTTGATTATCATGGTAGTGATTCTAGTCTTAATTCGATGTCAGATGACGTAAAAAATCTTAGTTTAAAGGAGAAGCAAAGGCCTGAATTACCAGGAAAGAGCATGTTGCCTATAGTTCATGTTGTTTGCCCAGAACTACCAAAGGTTGAACTGAGTTATTTCGATGGAGAGCCAAGAGGATACTGGAAGTTTATAAGGCAATTCGAGACGTATGTAGCATCAAGAGTCACGGATGATAACCAGCGCTTGCTCTATTTGATACACTATTGTAAGGGCAAGGCTAAAACAGCTATTGAAGGTTGTGTCATGATGGAGGCATCCTCTGGCTATAAAAGAGCAAGGGAGATTTTAAAACGTTTTTTCGGACAGTCTCACGTAATTGCTCGAGAAACACTAGAGGACTTATTCAGTGCTGTGAATTTTGAGTATATTGACGGGGACCAACTATCAAACTTGGCTATTAAAATGGAAAACTGTGCTATGGTCTTGGAACAGATGAATTATACTTCTGATCTAAATTCCTTAGTTACTTTGGAAAGAATAGTGAGACTCTTGCCTCAACCTATGCAAGCCCAGTGGGCGGACTGGGTGGATAAATTGACTGAAGATAACAGGGAACCGACCTTCGACGAGCTCACTCAGTTTATCGCATCGCGTGCGAGAGTGGCTTGTAGTAGATTTGGACGGTTAGCAAACCGTTCAAGAAAAGGGCATAACGTAAAGACGAACTGTCACGTGCAATCAGAGCAAGGGAATAGTTCGACAACGAAAACTAAATGCAGTATGTGTTACTACGACCATGCCATTGATAAATGTCCACAGTTCTTAGCGCTTACAGTTCAAGACCGATGGTCTTACGCTAAAAGCAAGGGTATCTGTTTCGTCTGTCTTAGACAAGGACATAGAGTTAAGGAATGTAAGCTGACGAAGCGTTGTAACGTTGAGGGTTGTGAAAAGAAACACCATTCTCTGTTGCACAGCGAGAGTGAGAAACCTAGTATCTCGAATTGTTGCGGATATACTAAATCACTAATCAGTCAAGTGTGTTTAGGCATGATTCCCGTACGGTTGAAATCGCGAAAGGCCGAGATTGTGGGTTATGCTCTGTTGGACAACGGTTCTGATGTGACACTGATAAAATCAAACTGTTTGAGGTCTCTCGGGCTGAGCAAAGACGAAGCATCAGTGGTAGTTGAGACTGTGGGCAGTAATAGAACAATGAAGGTCACGAGTGCGCCTTTTGAGGTATATTCTTTAGATCGATCTGAACATGTTACGATTGAAGGAGCTCTGATTGTGGCAGGTATACCAGGTCATAAGCCAACAAAGTCAGCGATGAACAACCTAGTTAAGTGGCCGCATTTAAGTGATGTGCCAATAGATAGCCTAGATTCTGAAGAAGTTTTACTGTTGATTGGTTGCGACGTACCAGAAGCACATTGGGTGTTAGACCAACGGTTGGGTGGAAGGAAGAACCCGTACGCTGTGGAAACGTTGCTGGGGTGGACGGTTTTCGGACCTGCGTCGTATTCGGAATATAGGAAAAGAGTTGTTAATCATACCAGTAAATTACAGACTTTGGAGAACGAAATACGTAAACTTTATGATGTAGAGTTTTCAGATGCTTATTCAAGTGATAAATCATTATCAGTAGACGACAAGGCGGCTATAAAGATTGTGGAAGTTGGCACGCGCTTCGACAACGGTCATTTTGTAGTTTCTATACCGTGGAAAAAGAATCCAGATATGAAAGTGGATAATTATGAAGTAGCAAACCGTAGATTACAAAGTTTGAAGGGTATGTTGTCGAAGGATGTCAGTCTGCACATCAAGTATATCAAAAGTACTGAAAGTGATTTTACTAAGACTTATGCGAAGAGGGTCTTTGAAATATATCTGCAGTCTTATCGCCCTCGATGGTATTTACCTCATCATGCAGTATTAAACATGAAAAAACCAGATCTTAGAGTGGTCCTTGATTGTGCCGCCCAGTTTGCAGGGGTTCCCCAAATGATATGATTTATCAAGAACCCGATACCACCGCTGAGTTAAGGTGTATATTAATAAGTTTTCGCAAGGAGGCAGTTGCAATCCCTGCAGATGTTGAAGAAATGTTCATGTAAGTGAAGGTCCCTGAGTCTGATCGAGGAGCTTCAAGATTTCTGTGGTGGCAGGAGGGAGACATGTCGAGGGAACCATCCGAGTTTCAAATGACATCCCATCCATTTGATGCCACATCATCGCCATTTTGCGCGAACTTTGCCCTGAATAAGACGGCCCAAATATTCTCTGACGGTTGTGATGGTTATGTTGTAGATGATGTCAAGAATAATTTCTATGTTGATGATTGCTTGATATCCGTTCCCACTTGTGATCAAACAAAGAGTTTCGTTAAGCATATAAGTGAATTATTATGTAGAGGAAGTATACAAAAAATGACCGATCTTGAATCTTGGTTCAAATGTCCTACTTTATTGCATGGCGAATTTTATATAACAATCACTGACTGTCCGGAACCCACTCTTGACGATATTGAGTTTAGAAAAACTGCTGTGGTTAACTTGAGTAGTATAAAGTACAGCAAGACACCTGTTCTCTCTTATTATTCCGAGTGGTTGAAATTGGTCAGAGTTGTAACCTGGTTTAGAAGGTTCATCGAATTCCTGATGGTACTTCGTTTACCGAGTTGCGAAGGATCCGTTCATCTAGGATGTTTAAAGGTCAAAGAGCTTGAGATTGCCAAGCGTAAGATTTTATTGATGGTTCAGAGAGAAGTGTATGGAGAATTACTTAGTGAATTTAAAAACAGCAGTAAAGTAGTAAGCCATGATGATCTGAAAGGTTTATCGTTGATAATGCTTGATGGGTTACTCTGCGTTGGAGGTCGACTAAGATACTCAGATTTCCCAAATGCTTTTAAATATCCAGTAATTTTACCCAGTCGACACTTAGTGAGGGAACTGATGATTAGACATTGTCATAAAGAACAAGGACACAGGAAGATCATTAGAAAAAGGGTATGGATATGTGTTTACTTGTTTGCAAACATGGGCAGTACATATTGAAATGATGTGTAGTTTGATTACTGATTCATTTTTAATGGCTCTATTACGTTTTATTGGAAGAAGAAGGAAACCTCTGGAGATTTACAGTGACAGTGCGTCAAGCTTCGTGGTGACAGTTTCTGAGTTAAGCAGGTTTGTGCAGCAGTCGAATCAGAAGATGAACATTGAATTGTCAGCGAGGCCCTCACCCAACAGCATGGGTGGAGTTTGGGGAAGAGTGATTAGGTCTATATCACGACTGTTATTGTTGATCACCAGAGAACAGGTGAAGCAGGTCTCCTTGAAGCTTTAGATTAGTCTTTGTTGTTATTAATGTAGTTAGGTCGAGTAGGCGTACTGTTGTAAGTCCTACTCGTTCCTATGGTGTGATATGTTATATAATGAACCATGACCATAGGCATCAAGGTAGCTTGTGTGGTATGGAGGGATTTTGGGGGCCGGTGTAAGATCCATTTCGAAGGTTTTGTGTGTTGGTGAAAATCCCTCCATGTATATACTTGTACTTTGTTCCTATTGATCCCCTTAGTTGTACATTGTTGTATTTTGATTACATTTGAATTGTTAATACTTGTATTTTTATTATAGTTTTTGTTTTCTTACGCATTCACTAAGTTTGTGTTTCTTCCTGAACTGCATCTGTGTTGTTTTACTTGACACTTGTTCTTGGCGGTAGCCATATTGATTTGCTCCTCCTTTCCTGTGTGTGTTCTATCCAGTCAGGATAGAATAACGTTCATTTGTTTTGACTGGTAATTTTCCCTCATCTTCTATCAACTTCTTTATTTATTGTAATTTAGATTTGATTGATTGAACAATTATTGGTTGAATAGCCGGGTGGTAATATTTGTTTAGGTAACGATTTACATTTAAATTTATGATGAATTATAGAACCGCTATTTACCCGATTACTTGTTTTGATTTCGACGGGAAAGGGCGTGTGTCTAAAGTCCCCGGTCGGCTATTCTTCAACATCCAAACCGAAGTTTGGATTTTACAGTTCTAAACAATTATTACTTGGCCGAAGTCCTTTGGTAATCGTTCGCGGATTTTCTGGAAATAATTGGTCGTTTCGTTTATAATGCCAGTTAATCGTCGAAGGAGATCAAGCTCAAAGTTCGTCGATGTTAATGAAGAATCCCCTATTGTCAAGCAAGTGCCTTTTGACGTCCTTAAGGGTCATGATTCAGACTCAAATAGGGTTGATTATCATGGTAGTGATTCTAGTCTTAATTCGATGTCAGATGACGTAAAAAATCTTAGTTTAAAGGAGAAGCAAAGGCCTGAATTACCAGGAAAGAGCATGTTGCCTATAGTTCATGTTGTTTGCCCAGAACTACCAAAGGTTGAACTGAGTTATTTCGATGGAGAGCCAAGAGGATACTGGAAGTTTATAAGGCAATTCGAGACGTATGTAGCATCAAGAGTCACGGATGATAACCAGCGCTTGCTCTATTTGATACACTATTGTAAGGGCAAGGCTAAAACAGCTATTGAAGGTTGTGTCATGATGGAGGCATCCTCTGGCTATAAAAGAGCAAGGGAGATTTTAAAACGTTTTTTCGGACAGTCTCACGTAATTGCTCGAGAAACACTAGAGGACTTATTCAGTGCTGTGAATTTTGAGTATATTGACGGGGACCAACTATCAAACTTGGCTATTAAAATGGAAAACTGTGCTATGGTCTTGGAACAGATGAATTATACTTCTGATCTAAATTCCTTAGTTACTTTGGAAAGAATAGTGAGACTCTTGCCTCAACCTATGCAAGCCCAGTGGGCGGACTGGGTGGATAAATTGACTGAAGATAACAGGGAACCGACCTTCGACGAGCTCACTCAGTTTATCGCATCGCGTGCGAGAGTGGCTTGTAGTAGATTTGGACGGTTAGCAAACCGTTCAAGAAAAGGGCATAACGTAAAGACGAACTGTCACGTGCAATCAGAGCAAGGGAATAGTTCGACAACGAAAACTAAATGCAGTATGTGTTACTACGACCATGCCATTGATAAATGTCCACAGTTCTTAGCGCTTACAGTTCAAGACCGATGGTCTTACGCTAAAAGCAAGGGTATCTGTTTCGTCTGTCTTAGACAAGGACATAGAGTTAAGGAATGTAAGCTGACGAAGCGTTGTAACGTTGAGGGTTGTGAAAAGAAACACCATTCTCTGTTGCACAGCGAGAGTGAGAAACCTAGTATCTCGAATTGTTGCGGATATACTAAATCACTAATCAGTCAAGTGTGTTTAGGCATGATTCCCGTACGGTTGAAATCGCGAAAGGCCGAGATTGTGGGTTATGCTCTGTTGGACAACGGTTCTGATGTGACACTGATAAAATCAAACTGTTTGAGGTCTCTCGGGCTGAGCAAAGACGAAGCATCAGTGGTAGTTGAGACTGTGGGCAGTAATAGAACAATGAAGGTCACGAGTGCGCCTTTTGAGGTATATTCTTTAGATCGATCTGAACATGTTACGATTGAAGGAGCTCTGATTGTGGCAGGTATACCAGGTCATAAGCCAACAAAGTCAGCGATGAACAACCTAGTTAAGTGGCCGCATTTAAGTGATGTGCCAATAGATAGCCTAGATTCTGAAGAAGTTTTACTGTTGATTGGTTGCGACGTACCAGAAGCACATTGGGTGTTAGACCAACGGTTGGGTGGAAGGAAGAACCCGTACGCTGTGGAAACGTTGCTGGGGTGGACGGTTTTCGGACCTGCGTCGTATTCGGAATATAGGAAAAGAGTTGTTAATCATACCAGTAAATTACAGACTTTGGAGAACGAAATACGTAAACTTTATGATGTAGAGTTTTCAGATGCTTATTCAAGTGATAAATCATTATCAGTAGACGACAAGGCGGCTATAAAGATTGTGGAAGTTGGCACGCGCTTCGACAACGGTCATTTTGTAGTTTCTATACCGTGGAAAAAGAATCCAGATATGAAAGTGGATAATTATGAAGTAGCAAACCGTAGATTACAAAGTTTGAAGGGTATGTTGTCGAAGGATGTCAGTCTGCACATCAAGTATATCAAAAGTACTGAAAGTGATTTTACTAAGACTTATGCGAAGAGGGTCTTTGAAATATATCTGCAGTCTTATCGCCCTCGATGGTATTTACCTCATCATGCAGTATTAAACATGAAAAAACCAGATCTTAGAGTGGTCCTTGATTGTGCCGCCCAGTTTGCAGGGGTTCCCCCAAATGATATGATTTATCAAGAACCCGATACCACCGCTGAGTTAAGGTGTATATTAATAAGTTTTCGCAAGGAGGCAGTTGCAATCCCTGCAGATGTTGAAGAAATGTTCATGTAAGTGAAGGTCCCTGAGTCTGATCGAGGAGCTTCAAGATTTCTGTGGTGGCAGGAGGGAGACATGTCGAGGGAACCATCCGAGTTTCAAATGACATCCCATCCATTTGATGCCACATCATCGCCATTTTGCGCGAACTTTGCCCTGAATAAGACGGCCCAAATATTCTCTGACGGTTGTGATGGTTATGTTGTAGATGATGTCAAGAATAATTTCTATGTTGATGATTGCTTGATATCCGTTCCCACTTGTGATCAAACAAAGAGTTTCGTTAAGCATATAAGTGAATTATTATGTAGAGGAAGTATACAAAAAATGACCGATCTTGAATCTTGGTTCAAATGTCCTACTTTATTGCATGGCGAATTTTATATAACAATCACTGACTGTCCGGAACCTACTCTTGACGATATTGAGTTTAGAAAAACTGCTGTGGTTAACTTGAGTAGTATAAAGTACAGCAAGACACCTGTTCTCTCTTATTATTCCGAGTGGTTGAAATTGGTCAGAGTTGTAACCTGGTTTAGAAGGTTCATCGAATTCCTGATGGTACTTCGTTTACCGAGTTGCGAAGGATCCGTTCATCTAGGATGTTTAAAGGTCAAAGAGCTTGAGATTGCCAAGCGTAAGATTTTATTGATGGTTCAGAGAGAAGTGTATGGAGAATTACTTAGTGAATTTAAAAACAGCAGTAAAGTAGTAAGCCATGATGATCTGAAAGGTTTATCGTTGATAATGCTTGATGGGTTACTCTGCGTTGGAGGTCGACTAAGATACTCAGATTTCCCAAATGCTTTTAAATATCCAGTAATTTTACCCAGTCGACACTTAGTGAGGGAACTGATGATTAGACATTGTCATAAAGAACAAGGACACAGGAAGATCATTAGAAAAAGGGTATGGATATGTGTTTACTTGTTTGCAAACATGGGCAGTACATATTGAAATGATGTGTAGTTTGATTACTGATTCATTTTTAATGGCTCTATTACGTTTTATTGGAAGAAGAAGGAAACCTCTGGAGATTTACAGTGACAGTGCGTCAAGCTTCGTGGTGACAGTTTCTGAGTTAAGCAGGTTTGTGCAGCAGTCGAATCAGAAGATGAACATTGAATTGTCAGCGAGGCCCTCATCCAACAGCATGGGTGGAGTTTGGGGAAGAGTGATTAGGTCTATATCACGACTGTTATTGTTGATCACCAGAGAACAGGTGAAGCAGGTCTCCTTGAAGCTTTAGATTAGTCTTTGTTGTTATTAATGTAGTTAGGTCGAGTAGGCGTACTGTTGTAAGTCCTACTCGTTCCTATGGTGTGATATGTTATATAATGAACCATGACCATAGGCATCAAGGTAGCTTGTGTGGTATGGAGGGATTTTGGGGGCCGGTGTAAGATCCATTTCGAAGGTTTTGTGTGTTGGTGAAAATCCCTCCATGTATATACTTGTACTTTGTTCCTATTGATCCCCTTAGTTGTACATTGTTGTATTTTGATTACATTTGAATTGTTAATACTTGTATTTTTTATTATAGTTTTTGTTTTCTTACGCATTCACTAAGTTTGTGTTTCTTCCTGAACTGCATCTGTGTTGTTTTACTTGACACTTGTTCTTGGCGGTAGCCATATTGATTTGCTCCTCCTTTCCTGTGTGTGTTCTATCCAGTCAGGATAGAATAACGTTCATTTGTTTTGACTGGTAATTTTCCCTCATCTTCTATCAACTTCTTTATTTATTGTAATTTAGATTTGATTGATTGAACAATTATTGGTTGAATAGCCGGGTGGTAATATTTGTTTAGGTAACGATTTACATTTAAATTTATGATGAATTATAGAACCGCTATTTACCCGATTACTTGTTTTGATTTCGACGGGAAAGGGCGTGTGTCTAAAGTCCCCGGTCGGCTATTCTTCAACATCCAAACCGAAGTTTGGATTTTACAGTTCTAAACAATTATTACTTGGCCGAAGTCCTTTGGTAATCGTTCGCGGATTTTCTGGAAATAATTGGTCGTTTCGTTTATAATGCCAGTTAATCGTCGAAGGAGATCAAGCTCAAAGTTCGTCGATGTTAATGAAGAATCCCCTATTGTCAAGCAAGTGCCTTTTGACGTCCTTAAGGGTCATGATTCAGACTCAAATAGGGTTGATTATCATGGTAGTGATTCTAGTCTTAATTCGATGTCAGATGACGTAAAAATCTTAGTTTAAAGGAGAAGCAAAGGCCTGAATTACCAGGAAAGAGCATGTTGCCTATAGTTCATGTTGTTTGCCCAGAACTACCAAAGGTTGAACTGAGTTATTTCGATGGAGAGCCAAGAGGATACTGGAAGTTTATAAGGCAATTCGAGACGTATGTAGCATCAAGAGTCACGGATGATAACCAGCGCTTGCTCTATTTGATACACTATTGTAAGGGCAAGGCTAAAACAGCTATTGAAGGTTGTGTCATGATGGAGGCATCCTCTGGCTATAAAAGAGCAAGGGAGATTTTAAAACGTTTTTCGGACAGTCTCACGTAATTGCTCGAGAAACACTAGAGGACTTATTCAGTGCTGTGAATTTTGAGTATATTGACGGGGACCAACTATCAAACTTGGCTATTAAAATGGAAAACTGTGCTATGGTCTTGGAACAGATGAATTATACTTCTGATCTAAATTCCTTAGTTACTTTGGAAAGAATAGTGAGACTCTTGCCTCAACCTATGCAAGCCCAGTGGGCGGACTGGGTGGATAAATTGACTGAAGATAACAGGGAACCGACCTTCGACGAGCTCACTCAGTTTATCGCATCGCGTGCGAGAGTGGCTTGTAGTAGATTTGGACGGTTAGCAAACCGTTCAAGAAAAGGGCATAACGTAAAGACGAACTGTCACGTGCAATCAGAGCAAGGGAATAGTTCGACAACGAAAACTAAATGCAGTATGTGTTACTACGACCATGCCATTGATAAATGTCCACAGTTCTTAGCGCTTACAGTTCAAGACCGATGGTCTTACGCTAAAAGCAAGGGTATCTGTTTCGTCTGTCTTAGACAAGGACATAGAGTTAAGGAATGTAAGCTGACGAAGCGTTGTAACGTTGAGGGTTGTGAAAAGAAACACCATTCTCTGTTGCACAGCGAGAGTGAGAAACCTAGTATCTCGAATTGTTGCGGATATACTAAATCACTAATCAGTCAAGTGTGTTTAGGCATGATTCCCGTACGGTTGAAATCGCGAAAGGCCGAGATTGTGGGTTATGCTCTGTTGGACAACGGTTCTGATGTGACACTGATAAAATCAAACTGTTTGAGGTCTCTCGGGCTGAGCAAAGACGAAGCATCAGTGGTAGTTGAGACTGTGGGCAGTAATAGAACAATGAAGGTCACGAGTGCGCCTTTTGAGGTATATTCTTTAGATCGATCTGAACATGTTACGATTGAAGGAGCTCTGATTGTGGCAGGTATACCAGGTCATAAGCCAACAAAGTCAGCGATGAACAACCTAGTTAAGTGGCCGCATTTAAGTGATGTGCCAATAGATAGCCTAGATTCTGAAGAAGTTTTACTGTTGATTGGTTGCGACGTACCAGAAGCACATTGGGTGTTAGACCAACGGTTGGGTGGAAGGAAGAACCCGTACGCTGTGGAAACGTTGCTGGGGTGGACGGTTTTCGGACCTGCGTCGTATTCGGAATATAGGAAAAGAGTTGTTAATCATACCAGTAAATTACAGACTTTGGAGAACGAAATACGTAAACTTTATGATGTAGAGTTTTCAGATGCTTATTCAAGTGATAAATCATTATCAGTAGACGACAAGGCGGCTATAAAGATTGTGGAAGTTGGCACGCGCTTCGACAACGGTCATTTTGTAGTTTCTATACCGTGGAAAAAGAATCCAGATATGAAAGTGGATAATTATGAAGTAGCAAACCGTAGATTACAAAGTTTGAAGGGTATGTTGTCGAAGGATGTCAGTCTGCACATCAAGTATATCAAAAGTACTGAAAGTGATTTTACTAAGACTTATGCGAAGAGGGTCTTTGAAATATATCTGCAGTCTTATCGCCCTCGATGGTATTTACCTCATCATGCAGTATTAAACATGAAAAAACCAGATCTTAGAGTGGTCCTTGATTGTGCCGCCCAGTTTGCAGGGGTTCCCCCAAATGATATGATTTATCAAGAACCCGATACCACCGCTGAGTTAAGGTGTATATTAATAAGTTTTCGCAAGGAGGCAGTTGCAATCCCTGCAGATGTTGAAGAAATGTTCATGTAAGTGAAGGTCCCTGAGTCTGATCGAGGAGCTTCAAGATTTCTGTGGTGGCAGGAGGGAGACATGTCGAGGGAACCATCCGAGTTTCAAATGACATCCCATCCATTTGATGCCACATCATCGCCATTTTGCGCGAACTTTGCCCTGAATAAGACGGCCCAAATATTCTCTGACGGTTGTGATGGTTATGTTGTAGATGATGTCAAGAATAATTTCTATGTTGATGATTGCTTGATATCCGTTCCCACTTGTGATCAAACAAAGAGTTTCGTTAAGCATATAAGTGAATTATTATGTAGAGGAAGTATACAAAAAATGACCGATCTTGAATCTTGGTTCAAATGTCCTACTTTATTGCATGGCGAATTTTATATAACAATCACTGACTGTCCGGAACCTACTCTTGACGATATTGAGTTTAGAAAAACTGCTGTGGTTAACTTGAGTAGTATAAAGTACAGCAAGACACCTGTTCTCTCTTATTATTCCGAGTGGTTGAAATTGGTCAGAGTTGTAACCTGGTTTAGAAGGTTCATCGAATTCCTGATGGTACTTCGTTTACCGAGTTGCGAAGGATCCGTTCATCTAGGATGTTTAAAGGTCAAAGAGCTTGAGATTGCCAAGCGTAAGATTTTATTGATGGTTCAGAGAGAAGTGTATGGAGAATTACTTAGTGAATTTAAAAACAGCAGTAAAGTAGTAAGCCATGATGATCTGAAAGGTTTATCGTTGATAATGCTTGATGGGTTACTCTGCGTTGGAGGTCGACTAAGATACTCAGATTTCCCAAATGCTTTTAAATATCCAGTAATTTTACCCAGTCGACACTTAGTGAGGGAACTGATGATTAGACATTGTCATAAAGAACAAGGACACAGGAAGATCATTAGAAAAAGGGTATGGATATGTGTTTACTTGTTTGCAAACATGGGCAGTACATATTGAAATGATGTGTAGTTTGATTACTGATTCATTTTTAATGGCTCTATTACGTTTTATTGGAAGAAGAAGGAAACCTCTGGAGATTTACAGTGACAGTGCGTCAAGCTTCGTGGTGACAGTTTCTGAGTTAAGCAGGTTTGTGCAGCAGTCGAATCAGAAGATGAACATTGAATTGTCAGCGAGGCCCTCATCCAACAGCATGGGTGGAGTTTGGGGAAGAGTGATTAGGTCTATATCACGACTGTTATTGTTGATCACCAGAGAACAGGTGAAGCAGGTCTCCTTGAAGCTTTAGATTAGTCTTTGTTGTTATTAATGTAGTTAGGTCGAGTAGGCGTACTGTTGTAAGTCCTACTCGTTCCTATGGTGTGATATGTTATATAATGAACCATGACCGTAGGCATCAAGGTAGCTTGTGTGGTATGGAGGGATTTTGGGGGCCGGTGTAAGATCCATTTCGAAGGTTTTGTGTGTTGGTGAAAATCCCTCCATGTATATACTTGTACTTTGTTCCTATTGATCCCCTTAGTTGTACATTGTTGTATTTTGATTACATTTGAATTGTTAATACTTGTATTTTTTATTATAGTTTTTGTTTTCTTACGCATTCACTAAGTTTGTGTTTCTTCCTGAACTGCATCTGTGTTGTTTTACTTGACACTTGTTCTTGGCGGTAGCCATATTGATTTGCTCCTCCTTTCCTGTGTGTGTTCTATCCAGTCAGGATAGAATAACGTTCATTTGTTTTGACTGGTAATTTTCCCTCATCTTCTATCAACTTCTTTATTTATTGTAATTTAGATTTGATTGATTGAACAATTATTGGTTGAATAGCCGGGTGGTAATATTTGTTTAGGTAACGATTTACATTTAAATTTATGATGAATTATAGAACCGCTATTTACCCGATTACTTGTTTTGATTTCGACGGGAAAGGGCGTGTGTCTAAAGTCCCCGGTCGGCTATTCTTCAACATCCAAACCGAAGTTTGGATTTTACAGTTCTAAACAATTATTACTTGGCCGAAGTCCTTTGGTAATCGTTCGCGGATTTTCTGGAAATAATTGGTCGTTTCGTTTATAATGCCAGTTAATCGTCGAAGGAGATCAAGCTCAAAGTTCGTCGATGTTAATGAAGAATCCCCTATTGTCAAGCAAGTGCCTTTTGACGTCCTTAAGGGTCATGATTCAGACTCAAATAGGGTTGATTATCATGGTAGTGATTCTAGTCTTAATTCGATGTCAGATGACGTAAAAAATCTTAGTTTAAAGGAGAAGCAAAGGCCTGAATTACCAGGAAAGAGCATGTTGCCTATAGTTCATGTTGTTTGCCCAGAACTACCAAAGGTTGAACTGAGTTATTTCGATGGAGAGCCAAGAGGATACTGGAAGTTTATAAGGCAATTCGAGACGTATGTAGCATCAAGAGTCACGGATGATAACCAGCGCTTGCTCTATTTGATACACTATTGTAAGGGCAAGGCTAAAACAGCTATTGAAGGTTGTGTCATGATGGAGGCATCCTCTGGCTATAAAAGAGCAAGGGAGATTTTAAAACGTTTTTTCGGACAGTCTCACGTAATTGCTCGAGAAACACTAGAGGACTCATTCAGTGCTGTGAATTTTGAGTATATTGACGGGGACCAACTATCAAACTTGGCTATTAAAATGGAAAACTGTGCTATGGTCTTGGAACAGATGAATTATACTTCTGATCTAAATTCCTTAGTTACTTTGGAAAGAATAGTGAGACTCTTGCCTCAACCTATGCAAGCCCAGTGGGCGGACTGGGTGGATAAATTGACTGAAGATAACAGGGAACCGACCTTCGACGAGCTCACTCAGTTTATCGCATCGCGTGCGAGAGTGGCTTGTAGTAGATTTGGACGGTTAGCAAACCGTTCAAGAAAAGGGCATAACGTAAAGACGAACTGTCACGTGCAATCAGAGCAAGGGAATAGTTCGACAACGAAAACTAAATGCAGTATGTGTTACTACGACCATGCCATTGATAAATGTCCACAGTTCTTAGCGCTTACAGTTCAAGACCGATGGTCTTACGCTAAAAGCAAGGGTATCTGTTTCGTCTGTCTTAGACAAGGACATAGAGTTAAGGAATGTAAGCTGACGAAGCGTTGTAACGTTGAGGGTTGTGAAAAGAAACACCATTCTCTGTTGCACAGCGAGTGAGAAACCTAGTATCTCGAATTGTTGCGGATATACTAAATCACTAATCAGTCAAGTGTGTTTAGGCATGATTCCCGTACGGTTGAAATCGCGAAAGGCCGAGATTGTGGGTTATGCTCTGTTGGACAACGGTTCTGATGTGACACTGATAAAATCAAACTGTTTGAGGTCTCTCGGGCTGAGCAAAGACGAAGCATCAGTGGTAGTTGAGACTGTGGGCAGTAATAGAACAATGAAGGTCACGAGTGCGCCTTTTGAGGTATATTCTTTAGATCGATCTGAACATGTTACGATTGAAGGAGCTCTGATTGTGGCAGGTATACCAGGTCATAAGCCAACAAAGTCAGCGATGAACAACCTAGTTAAGTGGCCGCATTTAAGTGATGTGCCAATAGATAGCCTAGATTCTGAAGAAGTTTTACTGTTGATTGGTTGCGACGTACCAGAAGCACATTGGGTGTTAGACCAACGGTTGGGTGGAAGGAAGAACCCGTACGCTGTGGAAACGTTGCTGGGGTGGACGGTTTTCGGACCTGCGTCGTATTCGGAATATAGGAAAAGAGTTGTTAATCATACCAGTAAATTACAGACTTTGGAGAACGAAATACGTAAACTTTATGATGTAGAGTTTTCAGATGCTTATTCAAGTGATAAATCATTATCAGTAGACGACAAGGCGGCTATAAAGATTGTGGAAGTTGGCACGCGCTTCGACAACGGTCATTTTGTAGTTTCTATACCGTGGAAAAAGAATCCAGATATGAAAGTGGATAATTATGAAGTAGCAAACCGTAGATTACAAAGTTTGAAGGGTATGTTGTCGAAGGATGTCAGTCTGCACATCAAGTATATCAAAAGTACTGAAAGTGATTTTACTAAGACTTATGCGAAGAGGGTCTTTGAAATATATCTGCAGTCTTATCGCCCTCGATGGTATTTACCTCATCATGCAGTATTAAACATGAAAAACCAGATCTTAGAGTGGTCCTTGATTGTGCCGCCCAGTTTGCAGGGGTTCCCCCAAATGATATGATTTATCAAGAACCCGATACCACCGCTGAGTTAAGGTGTATATTAATAAGTTTTCGCAAGGAGGCAGTTGCAATCCCTGCAGATGTTGAAGAAATGTTCATGTAAGTGAAGGTCCCTGAGTCTGATCGAGGAGCTTCAAGATTTCTGTGGTGGCAGGAGGGAGACATGTCGAGGGAACCATCCGAGTTTCAAATGACATCCCATCCATTTGATGCCACATCATCGCCATTTTGCGCGAACTTTGCCCTGAATAAGACGGCCCAAATATTCTCTGACGGTTGTGATGGTTATGTTGTAGATGATGTCAAGAATAATTTCTATGTTGATGATTGCTTGATATCCGTTCCCACTTGTGATCAAACAAAGAGTTTCGTTAAGCATATAAGTGAATTATTATGTAGAGGAAGTATACAAAAAATGACCGATCTTGAATCTTGGTTCAAATGTCCTACTTTATTGCATGGCGAATTTTATATAACAATCACTGACTGTCCGGAACCTACTCTTGACGATATTGAGTTTAGAAAAACTGCTGTGGTTAACTTGAGTAGTATAAAGTACAGCAAGACACCTGTTCTCTCTTATTATTCCGAGTGGTTGAAATTGGTCAGAGTTGTAACCTGGTTTAGAAGGTTCATCGAATTCCTGATGGTACTTCGTTTACCGAGTTGCGAAGGATCCGTTCATCTAGGATGTTTAAAGGTCAAAGAGCTTGAGATTGCCAAGCGTAAGATTTTATTGATGGTTCAGAGAGAAGTGTATGGAGAATTACTTAGTGAATTTAAAAACAGCAGTAAAGTAGTAAGCCATGATGATCTGAAAGGTTTATCGTTGATAATGCTTGATGGGTTACTCTGCGTTGGAGGTCGACTAAGATACTCAGATTTCCCAAATGCTTTTAAATATCCAGTAATTTTACCCAGTCGACACTTAGTGAGGGAACTGATGATTAGACATTGTCATAAAGAACAAGGACACAGGAAGATCATTAGAAAAAGGGTATGGATATGTGTTTACTTGTTTGCAAACATGGGCAGTACATATTGAAATGATGTGTAGTTTGATTACTGATTCATTTTTAATGGCTCTATTACGTTTTATTGGAAGAAGAAGGAAACCTCTGGAGATTTACAGTGACAGTGCGTCAAGCTTCGTGGTGACAGTTTCTGAGTTAAGCAGGTTTGTGCAGCAGTCGAATCAGAAGATGAACATTGAATTGTCAGCGAGGCCCTCATCCAACAGCATGGGTGGAGTTTGGGGAAGAGTGATTAGGTCTATATCACGACTGTTATTGTTGATCACCAGAGAACAGGTGAAGCAGGTCTCCTTGAAGCTTTAGATTAGTCTTTGTTGTTATTAATGTAGTTAGGTCGAGTAGGCGTACTGTTGTAAGTCCTACTCGTTCCTATGGTGTGATATGTTATATAATGAACCATGACCATAGGCATCAAGGTAGCTTGTGTGGTATGGAGGGATTTTGGGGGCCGGTGTAAGATCCATTTCGAAGGTTTTGTGTGTTGGTGAAAATCCCTCCATGTATATACTTGTACTTTGTTCCTATTGATCCCCTTAGTTGTACATTGTTGTATTTTGATTACATTTGAATTGTTAATACTTGTATTTTTTATTATAGTTTTTGTTTTCTTACGCATTCACTAAGTTTGTGTTTCTTCCTGAACTGCATCTGTGTTGTTTTACTTGACACTTGTTCTTGGCGGTAGCCATATTGATTTGCTCCTCCTTTCCTGTGTGTGTTCTATCCAGTCAGGATAGAATAACGTTCATTTGTTTTGACTGGTAATTTTCCCTCATCTTCTATCAACTTCTTTATTTATTGTAATTTAGATTTGATTGATTGAACAATTATTGGTTGAATAGCCGGGTGGTAATATTTGTTTAGGTAACGATTTACATTTAAATTTATGATGAATTATAGAACCGCTATTTACCCGATTACTTGTTTTGATTTCGACGGGAAAGGGCGTGTGTCTAAAGTCCCCGGTCGGCTATTCTTCAACATCCAAACCGAAGTTTGGATTTTACAGTTCTAAACAATTATTACTTGGCCGAAGTCCTTTGGTAATCGTTCGCGGATTTTCTGGAAATAATTGGTCGTTTCGTTTATAATGCCAGTTAATCGTCGAAGGAGATCAAGCTCAAAGTTCGTCGATGTTAATGAAGAATCCCCTATTGTCAAGCAAGTGCCTTTTGACGTCCTTAAGGGTCATGATTCAGACTCAAATAGGGTTGATTATCATGGTAGTGATTCTAGTCTTAATTCGATGTCAGATGACGTAAAAAATCTTAGTTTAAAGGAGAAGCAAAGGCCTGAATTACCAGGAAAGAGCATGTTGCCTATAGTTCATGTTGTTTGCCCAGAACTACCAAAGGTTGAACTGAGTTATTTCGATGGAGAGCCAAGAGGATACTGGAAGTTTATAAGGCAATTCGAGACGTATGTAGCATCAAGAGTCACGGATGATAACCAGCGCTTGCTCTATTTGATACACTATTGTAAGGGCAAGGCTAAAACAGCTATTGAAGGTTGTGTCATGATGGAGGCATCCTCTGGCTATAAAAGAGCAAGGGAGATTTTAAAACGTTTTTTCGGACAGTCTCACGTAATTGCTCGAGAAACACTAGAGGACTTATTCAGTGCTGTGAATTTTGAGTATATTGACGGGGACCAACTATCAAACTTGGCTATTAAAATGGAAAACTGTGCTATGGTCTTGGAACAGATGAATTATACTTCTGATCTAAATTCCTTAGTTACTTTGGAAAGAATAGTGAGACTCTTGCCTCAACCTATGCAAGCCCAGTGGGCGGACTGGGTGGATAAATTGACTGAAGATAACAGGGAACCGACCTTCGACGAGCTCACTCAGTTTATCGCATCGCGTGCGAGAGTGGCTTGTAGTAGATTTGGACGGTTAGCAAACCGTTCAAGAAAAGGGCATAACGTAAAGACGAACTGTCACGTGCAATCAGAGCAAGGGAATAGTTCGACAACGAAAACTAAATGCAGTATGTGTTACTACGACCATGCCATTGATAAATGTCCACAGTTCTTAGCGCTTACAGTTCAAGACCGATGGTCTTACGCTAAAAGCAAGGGTATCTGTTTCGTCTGTCTTAGACAAGGACATAGAGTTAAGGAATGTAAGCTGACGAAGCGTTGTAACGTTGAGGGTTGTGAAAAGAAACACCATTCTCTGTTGCACAGCGAGAGTGAGAAACCTAGTATCTCGAATTGTTGCGGATATACTAAATCACTAATCAGTCAAGTGTGTTTAGGCATGATTCCCGTACGGTTGAAATCGCGAAAGGCCGAGATTGTGGGTTATGCTCTGTTGGACAACGGTTCTGATGTGACACTGATAAAATCAAACTGTTTGAGGTCTCTCGGGCTGAGCAAAGACGAAGCATCAGTGGTAGTTGAGACTGTGGGCAGTAATAGAACAATGAAGGTCACGAGTGCGCCTTTTGAGGTATATTCTTTAGATCGATCTGAACATGTTACGATTGAAGGAGCTCTGATTGTGGCAGGTATACCAGGTCATAAGCCAACAAAGTCAGCGATGAACAACCTAGTTAAGTGGCCGCATTTAAGTGATGTGCCAATAGATAGCCTAGATTCTGAAGAAGTTTTACTGTTGATTGGTTGCGACGTACCAGAAGCACATTGGGTGTTAGACCAACGGTTGGGTGGAAGGAAGAACCCGTACGCTGTGGAAACGTTGCTGGGGTGGACGGTTTTCGGACCTGCGTCGTATTCGGAATATAGGAAAAGAGTTGTTAATCATACCAGTAAATTACAGACTTTGGAGAACGAAATACGTAAACTTTATGATGTAGAGTTTTCAGATGCTTATTCAAGTGATAAATCATTATCAGTAGACGACAAGGCGGCTATAAAGATTGTGGAAGTTGGCACGCGCTTCGACAACGGTCATTTTGTAGTTTCTATACCGTGGAAAAAGAATCCAGATATGAAAGTGGATAATTATGAAGTAGCAAACCGTAGATTACAAAGTTTGAAGGGTATGTTGTCGAAGGATGTCAGTCTGCACATCAAGTATATCAAAAGTACTGAAAGTGATTTTACTAAGACTTATGCGAAGAGGGTCTTTGAAATATATCTGCAGTCTTATCGCCCTCGATGGTATTTACCTCATCATGCAGTATTAAACATGAAAAAACCAGATCTTAGAGTGGTCCTTGATTGTGCCGCCCAGTTTGCAGGGGTTCCCCCAAATGATATGATTTATCAAGAACCCGATACCACCGCTGAGTTAAGGTGTATATTAATAAGTTTTCGCAAGGAGGCAGTTGCAATCCCTGCAGATGTTGAAGAAATGTTCATGTAAGTGAAGGTCCCTGAGTCTGATCGAGGAGCTTCAAGATTTCTGTGGTGGCAGGAGGGAGACATGTCGAGGGAACCATCCGAGTTTCAAATGACATCCCATCCATTTGATGCCACATCATCGCCATTTTGCGCGAACTTTGCCCTGAATAAGACGGCCCAAATATTCTCTGACGGTTGTGATGGTTATGTTGTAGATGATGTCAAGAATAATTTCTATGTTGATGATTGCTTGATATCCGTTCCCACTTGTGATCAAACAAAGAGTTTCGTTAAGCATATAAGTGAATTATTATGTAGAGGAAGTATACAAAAAATGACCGATCTTGAATCTTGGTTCAAATGTCCTACTTTATTGCATGGCGAATTTTATATAACAATCACTGACTGTCCGGAACCTACTCTTGACGATATTGAGTTTAGAAAAACTGCTGTGGTTAACTTGAGTAGTATAAAGTACAGCAAGACACCTGTTCTCTCTTATTATTCCGAGTGGTTGAAATTGGTCAGAGTTGTAACCTGGTTTAGAAGGTTCATCGAATTCCTGATGGTACTTCGTTTACCGAGTTGCGAAGGATCCGTTCATCTAGGATGTTTAAAGGTCAAAGAGCTTGAGATTGCCAAGCGTAAGATTTTATTGATGGTTCAGAGAGAAGTGTATGGAGAATTACTTAGTGAATTTAAAAACAGCAGTAAAGTAGTAAGCCATGATGATCTGAAAGGTTTATCGTTGATAATGCTTGATGGGTTACTCTGCGTTGGAGGTCGACTAAGATACTCAGATTTCCCAAATGCTTTTAAATATCCAGTAATTTTACCCAGTCGACACTTAGTGAGGGAACTGATGATTAGACATTGTCATAAAGAACAAGGACACAGGAAGATCATTAGAAAAAGGGTATGGATATGTGTTTACTTGTTTGCAAACATGGGCAGTACATATTGAAATGATGTGTAGTTTGATTACTGATTCATTTTTAATGGCTCCATTACGTTTTATTGGAAGAAGAAGGAAACCTCTGGAGATTTACAGTGACAGTGCGTCAAGCTTCGTGGTGACAGTTTCTGAGTTAAGCAGGTTTGTGCAGCAGTCGAATCAGAAGATGAACATTGAATTGTCAGCGAGGCCCTCATCCAACAGCATGGGTGGAGTTTGGGGAAGAGTGATTAGGTCTATATCACGACTGTTATTGTTGATCACCAGAGAACAGGTGAAGCAGGTCTCCTTGAAGCTTTAGATTAGTCTTTGTTGTTATTAATGTAGTTAGGTCGAGTAGGCGTACTGTTGTAAGTCCTACTCGTTCCTATGGTGTGATATGTTATATAATGAACCATGACCGTAGGCATCAAGGTAGCTTGTGTGGTATGGAGGGATTTTGGGGGCCGGTGTAAGATCCATTTCGAAGGTTTTGTGTGTTGGTGAAAATCCCTCCATGTATATACTTGTACTTTGTTCCTATTGATCCCCTTAGTTGTACATTGTTGTATTTTGATTACATTTGAATTGTTAATACTTGTATTTTTTATTATAGTTTTTGTTTTCTTACGCATTCACTAAGTTTGTGTTTCTTCCTGAACTGCATCTGTGTTGTTTTACTTGACACTTGTTCTTGGCGGTAGCCATATTGATTTGCTCCTCCTTTCCTGTGTGTGTTCTATCCAGTCAGGATAGAATAACGTTCATTTGTTTTGACTGGTAATTTTCCCTCATCTTCTATCAACTTCTTTATTTATTGTAATTTAGATTTGATTGATTGAACAATTATTGGTTGAATAGCCGGGTGGTAATATTTGTTTAGGTAACGATTTACATTTAAATTTATGATGAATTATAGAACCGCTATTTACCCGATTACTTGTTTTGATTTCGACGGGAAAGGGCGTGTGTCTAAAGTCCCCGGTCGGCTATTCTTCAACATCCAAACCGAAGTTTGGATTTTACAGTTCTAAACAATTATTACTTGGCCGAAGTCCTTTGGTAATCGTTCGCGGATTTTCTGGAAATAATTGGTCGTTTCGTTTATAATGCCAGTTAATCGTCGAAGGAGATCAAGCTCAAAGTTCGTCGATGTTAATGAAGAATCCCCTATTGTCAAGCAAGTGCCTTTTGACGTCCTTAAGGGTCATGATTCAGACTCAAATAGGGTTGATTATCATGGTAGTGATTCTAGTCTTAATTCGATGTCAGATGACGTAAAAATCTTAGTTTAAAGGAGAAGCAAAGGCCTGAATTACCAGGAAAGAGCATGTTGCCTATAGTTCATGTTGTTTGCCCAGAACTACCAAAGGTTGAACTGAGTTATTTCGATGGAGAGCCAAGAGGATACTGGAAGTTTATAAGGCAATTCGAGACGTATGTAGCATCAAGAGTCACGGATGATAACCAGCGCTTGCTCTATTTGATACACCATTGTAAGGGCAAGGCTAAAACAGCTATTGAAGGTTGTGTCATGATGGAGGCATCCTCTGGCTATAAAAGAGCAAGGGAGATTTTAAAACGTTTTTTCGGACAGTCTCACGTAATTGCTCGAGAAACACTAGAGGACTCATTCAGTGCTGTGAATTTTGAGTATATTGACGGGGACCAACTATCAAACTTGGCTATTAAAATGGAAAACTGTGCTATAATCTTGGAACAGATGAATTATACTTCTGATCTAAATTCCTTAGTTACTTTGGAAAGAATAGTGAGACTCTTGCCTCAACCTATGCAAGCCCAGTGGGCGGACTGGGTGGATAAATTGACTGAAGATAACAGGGAACCGACCTTCGACGAGCTCACTCAGTTTATCGCATCGCGTGCGAGAGTGGCTTGTAGTAGATTTGGACGGTTAGCAAACCGTTCAAGAAAAGGGCATAACGTAAAGACGAACTGTCACGTGCAATCAGAGCAAGGGAATAGTTCGACAACGAAAACTAAATGCAGTATGTGTTACTACGACCATGCCATTGATAAATGTCCACAGTTCTTAGCGCTTACAGTTCAAGACCGATGGTCTTACGCTAAAAGCAAGGGTATCTGTTTCGTCTGTCTTAGACAAGGACATAGAGTTAAGGAATGTAAGCTGACGAAGCGTTGTAACGTTGAGGGTTGTGAAAAGAAACACCATTCTCTGTTGCACAGCGAGAGTGAGAAACCTAGTATCTCGAATTGTTGCGGATATACTAAATCACTAATCAGTCAAGTGTGTTTAGGCATGATTCCCGTACGGTTGAAATCGCGAAAGGCCGAGATTGTGGGTTATGCTCTGTTGGACAACGGTTCTGATGTGACACTGATAAAATCAAACTGTTTGAGGTCTCTCGGGCTGAGCAAAGACGAAGCATCAGTGGTAGTTGAGACTGTGGGCAGTAATAGAACAATGAAGGTCACGAGTGCGCCTTTTGAGGTATATTCTTTAGATCGATCTGAACATGTTACGATTGAAGGAGCTCTGATTGTGGCAGGTATACCAGGTCATAAGCCAACAAAGTCAGCGATGAACAACCTAGTTAAGTGGCCGCATTTAAGTGATGTGCCAATAGATAGCCTAGATTCTGAAGAAGTTTTACTGTTGATTGGTTGCGACGTACCAGAAGCACATTGGGTGTTAGACCAACGGTTGGGTGGAAGGAAGAACCCGTACGCTGTGGAAACGTTGCTGGGGTGGACGGTTTTCGGACCTGCGTCGTATTCGGAATATAGGAAAAGAGTTGTTAATCATACCAGTAAATTACAGACTTTGGAGAACGAAATACGTAAACTTTATGATGTAGAGTTTTCAGATGCTTATTCAAGTGATAAATCATTATCAGTAGACGACAAGGCGGCTATAAAGATTGTGGAAGTTGGCACGCGCTTCGACAACGGTCATTTTGTAGTTTCTATACCGTGGAAAAAGAATCCAGATATGAAAGTGGATAATTATGAAGTAGCAAACCGTAGATTACAAAGTTTGAAGGGTATGTTGTCGAAGGATGTCAGTCTGCACATCAAGTATATCAAAAGTACTGAAAGTGATTTTACTAAGACTTATGCGAAGAGGGTCTTTGAAATATATCTGCAGTCTTATCGCCCTCGATGGTATTTACCTCATCATGCAGTATTAAACATGAAAAAACCAGATCTTAGAGTGGTCCTTGATTGTGCCGCCCAGTTTGCAGGGGTTCCCCCAAATGATATGATTTATCAAGAACCCGATACCACCGCTGAGTTAAGGTGTATATTAATAAGTTTTCGCAAGGAGGCAGTTGCAATCCCTGCAGATGTTGAAGAAATGTTCATGTAAGTGAAGGTCCCTGAGTCTGATCGAGGAGCTTCAAGATTTCTGTGGTGGCAGGAGGGAGACATGTCGAGGGAACCATCCGAGTTTCAAATGACATCCCATCCATTTGATGCCACATCATCGCCATTTTGCGCGAACTTTGCCCTGAATAAGACGGCCCAAATATTCTCTGACGGTTGTGATGGTTATGTTGTAGATGATGTCAAGAATAATTTCTATGTTGATGATTGCTTGATATCCGTTCCCACTTGTGATCAAACAAAGAGTTTCGTTAAGCATATAAGTGAATTATTATGTAGAGGAAGTATACAAAAAATGACCGATCTTGAATCTTGGTTCAAATGTCCTACTTTATTGCATGGCGAATTTTATATAACAATCACTGACTGTCCGGAACCTACTCTTGACGATATTGAGTTTAGAAAAACTGCTGTGGTTAACTTGAGTAGTATAAAGTACAGCAAGACACCTGTTCTCTCTTATTATTCCGAGTGGTTGAAATTGGTCAGAGTTGTAACCTGGTTTAGAAGGTTCATCGAATTCCTGATGGTACTTCGTTTACCGAGTTGCGAAGGATCCGTTCATCTAGGATGTTTAAAGGTCAAAGAGCTTGAGATTGCCAAGCGTAAGATTTTATTGATGGTTCAGAGAGAAGTGTATGGAGAATTACTTAGTGAATTTAAAAACAGCAGTAAAGTAGTAAGCCATGATGATCTGAAAGGTTTATCGTTGATAATGCTTGATGGGTTACTCTGCGTTGGAGGTCGACTAAGATACTCAGATTTCCCAAATGCTTTTAAATATCCAGTAATTTTACCCAGTCGACACTTAGTGAGGGAACTGATGATTAGACATTGTCATAAAGAACAAGGACACAGGAAGATCATTAGAAAAAGGGTATGGATATGTGTTTACTTGTTTCCAAACATGGGCAGTGTAAAATCCAAACTTCGGTTTGGATGTTGAAGAATAGCCGACCGGGGACTTTAGACACACGCCCTTTCCCGTCGAAATCAAAACAAGTAATCGGGTAAATAGCGGTTCTATAATTCATCATAAATTTAAATGTAAATCGTTACCTAAACAAATATTACCACCCGGCTATTCAACCAATAATTGTTCAATCAATCAAATCTAAATTACAATAAATAAAGAAGTTGATAGAAGATGAGGGAAAATTACCAGTCAAAACAAATGAACGTTATTCTATCCTGACTGGATAGAACACACACAGGAAAGGAGGAGCAAATCAATATGGCTACCGCCAAGAACAAGTGTCAAGTAAAACAACACAGATGCAGTTCAGGAAGAAACACAAACTTAGTGAATGCGTAAGAAAACAAAAACTATAATAAAAAATACAAGTATTAACAATTCAAATGTAATCAAAATACAACAATGTACAACTAAGGGGATCAATAGGAACAAAGTACAAGTATATACATGGAGGGATTTTCACCAACACACAAAACCTTCAAAATCTATCTTACAGGTGTATCCGACGGGATGTTTATCAGCACCAGCGACATCAGAAGTTTTTAATCCTGTTTGCGATTATTCGGTTACCTGTCAAACATCACATTCATCATCAGTTGGTGTTTCAAGTGTATCGCAACAACGATC
>NW_026137074.1:0-38221 GCF_000699445.3 Schistosoma haematobium
TAGCTACCGTTCCACCGAAAAGTATAGATGAGCATTGGTCACAATTGCATGACGCCATGAAAATGGCAGGTACAGTCAGTTGTGGGTTCGCGAAACGTCCCGCTTATAATCACTGGGTTTCTTCAGGCTCCTTACAACTAATCGAAGCCCGTCGGTCTACTCCGGGTGACTGTGCGTTTGACCACAAACGAAGGATGTTACGTAATGAAATTGGGCAAAGCTTGCGTAAGGACCGAGAAGCCTGGTGGTTGGAGCGTGCTTATGAACTGGAAGCAGCAGCTGCATCTGGTAACTGCCGGAAGCCCTTCCAACTCATTCGAGCCACTAGCAGCAAGAAGTCTGGTGTGAGCGAAACAGTCTGTAAGGATGACGGGATGCCAATCACCAACATCCATCGACGTCTTGGACGATGGGCAGAATTTTTCGAAGGGCAGTTCAACTGGTCTGCTGCTCCGACAACATCGGTCAAACTGTCCTGGCCTCCATGGTCGGTGACGACTGATCCACTAAACGAGGAGGAAGTCCGCAATGAACTCCAACTCTTGAAGCGTTACAAATCACCTGGCCCATATGACTCCGGCTCTTTTTAAAGATGGTGCTGACTTTTTGACTAAGGAATTGACGACGTTGTTTACAAAGGTTTGGGAACTAGAGTGTACCAACGTCATGGAATTACTCGATAGTTGTCCCTATCTTTAAAAAAAATTCACCCCACCTATGCAAGACTGGCAGGATTCTTATCCTGTACTCACCCTGGATGGTGAGCAGATAGAAGTAGTCGAGAAGTTCGTGTATCTAGGTAGCTGCATAAGCGCTGGTGGTGGCGTGAGTGGTGAGATGAGTGAAAGACAGAGCGGCTTATGCCAATCTGGGCCATATTTGGCGCCTTCGTGATGTCAGTCAGTGAAAGCAGTTCTGCTCTATGCTTGTGAAACCAGGACTCTCCGAGTTGAGAATGTTAGACGACTTTCTGTTTGATCATCGTTGTCACCGAAGGATTTCTGACATCCAGTGGCAACACCATGTCAGTAATGCAGAGATTCGGCATCGTGTGTTCGGGCACAGAGACGACAATTCACCATCTTGAGACATCGACTTCGGTGGTTTGGATATGTTCTACGGATGTCGTCCCAGAGAATTCCACGTCGGGCATTATTTGTGGACGCTTGGACTAGTTGGAAAAAGCGGAGAGGTGGTCAGTGTATGACATGTTGTCGTGGTATGAAAGAAAACTATGCAGGACTGGCTTCTGTCGGTCCTTCACGACTCCCTGGTAGGGGTCCGAGAGGTGGTGCAACACATTGGCTAGAGACGTTATCAGATATGGCTCAGAATAGAAGCCAGTGGAGATCCTGTTGTAACCTTTTACTTTCTTCATAAAAAGTGGTTGTATCTTCCTTAACTGAAAGATTTCTCCTGGTTGTACCTTTCCGTTCCCCCCATTATTATTATTATTATTATTACTACACTACCTTACACTAATATGTGGTCGTTATTTTTCTTCTTTTTTTTCTTATACGCTCCTTACCTTCTTTTTTCTCTTCGAATTCTCATTGTTTTGTGTGGCGCATGTATATTTGGTACCCCCTTGTACCAATATTTATGTGTTCAAATAAAACAAAATAATGATCACCCCTTGTTGTAACTTGTCGAGGTGTAGCGATCTGACTTGATAGAATAACGCACCAAGTTTTATATCTTTTCTTTTGATAAGTTACCTTCGTTTATAAATCTACTAACCATGGTCATGATAGAAATATCAATATATTCCAACACTGAACAAAAACAGTCAAAACTTTTATGACAACGATGGGCAATAGTAATAAACTTATTAAATACTTACTCTATCCATTTCAGTCAACAAACTAAGCTGAAGTACATTCCCAAGACAACTTTCAGATAACGACCAATTATTTTCCAGCTCATTAAACTGAGGTTGTAAACGATCATGTAGTTCATAAATAGCACCAAGCTTGCCAAACACGAAATCAGCTTCCTGTCGCGGCAAAACAGGTCCACCTGGTTGATTTTCGTCGATAACTTGCTACAAGCAGCAAAAGAAAGAAATGAAAATGAAATGTGTGCAGAAAAAAATTAAAATAGTGAAACTAAATTTAGAAAACATAAGACACAATTAACACTTACTGGATAAGCGCTCAAGCACAAATAACGTAGAATCTCAACATAGTTTCGTTCTGTCACAAAAAATTCGAAAATACGATGCTGCCTTTTTTCGAGTTTAGCACGCATCGGTGTGTCGTGTAAGTCTGAAAGAAAAAAGTATACAGAAAAACAACATCATAGTGGCTTTTATAAAGTGATCGAAGGATGCAAAAGTCAACAAATGATCGCAACAACCAGAATGTAAGTGAACGGGATGACCGGTAAATGATTCACTAAGACAAGAAATCAGCAAAGTCACTCTAGCAATAATAATGTACACGAAACAGGCTAATTTGTCCACCAATCTGAGTATGGATAACCATCTAACAGTTGAGAAACTTTTGACAACAGCTTACATTCTGGTTAGGTACTCAAATTCGTACATATTTATTATTCCAATCCACTCCATAGAGTTGAGCTAGACTGTAAACCAGTTATAAAACTGTTTGTAGTAAGTTATAGAGTGTGAAATACTGTGGAAATAACTTACATTGAAGAGCACTGACAGATCTTATTAGAAGAATCCTCCACCTTTCGGTGTTACTTTTAAATAAAAGGAAGATAATGATGAGCCTCGTTGTTATCAATTAAATAAAAATACCACTAGGCTTCTTACTGAACAGCCTATGTTTGCTCAAGACCATTTTGATTATTAAATACGTGGTTGTTTACACGATATACATTCACCTAACTAAGAGAACGGAGTAACGGATCAATTACAGTGAAATAGAGCAGTAATAAGCCGGGTCAGTTCAGCACATTTCTCAAAATTAAACGTAAACAATATGGAAACCCATAAGTAGGCAAATGTTTACTTTGGATTTACGACAAGGTTTTACTACTCATAGACCTACAGGTCTACGTGATTATAATCACGTATAATGAGACTTCCGCAGTAGATGAAGTAACCAAAAAACTCAATTCATCTATTTCATACCGTCAAGATAGACACCTGAACAAGTCAGCTAGGGAACGCTATCTTACATCCTAGTAAAAGTCAAATCGAAACAAAAAATTAATACCTGAAGAAGATCCATCAGTTAGCGAGGTCAAAGCACCATTAGGGGTGGGTAAATTTAAATCACCAGCAGATGCTCGTGATTTCCTAGCAGTTGAATGAAACAAACTCAACCGACTAGAAGATTTTCGTTTCCCACTTGTTGGTGTAGATGGTTTGACTGGAAAATAAGGAAAAACATATAGTTGATAAGGGTGAGAAAATACTAGCGCTTGAAGAGAAAAGTGACTAAAAACTACGAGAAAACAAGACACTTGGGATATGCGTAATAACAATGATACTAAGAGGATCCATTTTGGAACCAATTTTGACAATACTTTAAGTAAAATGAATATAACTTAAGTTGAGTTACTGCTCGGCAGTGTCTTTCTTCGACTTAACCAATAATTGGTTGAACACAAGGGAAACCAGCCTTACTCCACTCTGAAAGCACGTACGTTTGCAGTTACATTAACATTTTGGTTTATCATGCAGTACTCAATAATGAAAACTCTATGCTTACAAGACATGCTTATTACAGTGTATTCCACCAACAATGTTGTTCTTTAAAATAATATTACCTCTGGTCTGACACTGAATGCATCTCATGCCTCACATCATTAACAACTATCATGATTCTAAGCAGAGATGAATGATAGCTAGCGATGAAACCCAAGATTTTACCAAAGTAATTAAATGCAGTAAACAGAATAATTGTAGTCTATTCTGCATATATCTGCATCTGATGTTGGTATAAACAATTTCATATGATACAAAAAAATATCTGAACGAGTGACGACAGTAAGACCTTATATAAATGAAAAAACTAGTGACACGAATAGAAACCAGTATGTACCTGAGCAATTACCTGTAAGATGTAATTCTTGTCCGACTTCAGCCATGAATTCGACCATCCACTAAGTCAAAAGGGTTTTGGATGACTGGTCGTCCACCAACATACAAAAACTGAAACAAAGGAACGTTATTTTAAAATATTTTAGGAATTAAAATCAAATAATGATGAACAGTTCATGATGAGAACAATATTATGTAGGGTTGGACATCATGCATATAACTTGTAACTTAAACAGGACTACAGAGGGTTTGGATTGAAGCTTATCAAACCAAAATAACCGAAATCATCTGAAAACTAAAGATCGATCATTAACATTAAGAAAACAACACTTGCTTTATATCTTCAGTTAAACGCAACTACAATAAAACTGCTATAAAATATTAGTGCTTGGTGGTAAACGGTTGACTTATTTACTTACTGAAACAAATATTTGTAGCAATGAGAATCGAAAAAGTGCCACATAAAATAGAAAATGTGAAGGGATGGAGAAAGCATGAGTGTAATCGAATAAATAAATGGAAATAAGTGGACCAGAATAAATTATAATAAGAGGGATAAATCAGACAAAGAAATTACATCTAGGAAAAACCCTTTCATGTAAGGAAGTTCTTCTTTGGGAAGAATGTGGAGTTTAAATTTCATTGAGCTATATCTGATAATATTTTGGGCCACAGAGTTGTACCATCCCTAGGGCCAAAACCAAGGAGTTGTGATGAACCGACATATATCAATCCTACACAATTTTCTACCATACTCCAGGACCATATCATAATCTGACTACTCTCCGCTTACTGCAATCAGTCCCAAGGTTTCAGAATGACAGTAAATGGATTATCTTTACTACGCCTGAACATACACTGCCGAACCTCCATACAACTAATATGATATTGCCACTAAATGTTATCAATCCACCGGAGACGATGACAGATTAGTTGCTTAACATCTTTAACTTAGAGCGGCTGTTTCACAAACATTGAGTAAGACTACGCTTATCCAGACGGAAACTCGACCTTTTATAGCTAGAAAATAGTCACAAATAGCTTTAAAAGGGCACAGGTCGACAAAAACTCTAGCTTTCACTATACGTAGATCTATCTCATTTACTATGCCATCACCAAGCATCCAACCATCCGAATACACGTGCTTTAGGAATGATGATTGACAATGAGGTGTTGAGACAGGACCCTGCCAAACTTGTGAAAGTACTTGCATTTAGAAGATCCAAAGTACATGCCATACCTACGGACATTGTCAACTGAATAACTGCTCAGCTAGTATACCACACTGTAATACAAAATCTGCATAATGAAGAATGGAAAGTCTCCAGGTGACAGATTAACACTACCACTACCTTTTTTATTAAAGCTATTACCAGAATGGTTTGCAATAAAGTGACCAGAGACAGTTTCTATGTGTACCCAAAAAAACTTCGGATGGAAACTTTATTTACTTAGGAACACATACTCGTAACTCACTTGTCGGTATTGTATGAAATCGGTAATGATGACAACAATTTATCGACGCATCATCCTAACATCCTAGAAGGCCAACCAATTGGATCAAACAGATTTACCATAGCTCAACAAAAGTGGGATAAAAAAGACTCATGATCAACATAAAATAAGTTTAACCTTATGATGTAACAGTCAACTCTATTATATTCTGTATGTGTACAGCACTGCGCTTTACGTTGCTTACAAATGATTGGGTCTAGGCATGGACAATAGTCGCAAGTCCTTTATCCATGCTCAGGATTATTTGATCAAAAAGATCGCCCTTCTAAAAAGGTCAGCACCGACAGAGTAGTTGGACGTAACGCAAAGACAACTCCCAGTTAACTCTTTCCTAAAATACTAAGTACTGGTGACATGCATCATGTCATAAATGACAAGTATAGTTGCATGGGAACACTTAGCTTGCAAACTTTGAATTTCTATGGGATTCTTAAAACCTCACAATCAGCTGGTACATCTTCACAGATGACGAAAGGTAGTGGGTATTCAACTTTGGCTTGAATAACCGAGTAGTTTCGCCAACAAATAAACGTGCCTTAAAACTAAGTACACATGGCGACTTAACAGATGAACTGTTTTATTACTAGAAAGTAGACTTTATAAGCAGAAAACTAAAAATTTATTTGGGAGACTAAGACACTTTAACTCAGCGAAAGTATGCACACTAGATGGGACAGCAGTTAACAGTCCTCAGAAACGTTTAGGTTTTAAAAAATTCCAAAAAATGGTTTGACGACACATTGAAGTTCAGAGTCAGAAAAAGTTTAACCAGTCCGTTAAACGCAACGTAGAACCTGGTACGCATATACGTCGACTAAGTTTCTTACACCCCATTAGCACAGTAAGATGAAATTATCAAGGAGAATACCAGAGTAGTTAAGGTAGTAATAGTGACAAAAATCAAGAACTGAACATAGGACTCGAGAAAATGTAAACTATGAAAGTGAGTAGATTATTAGTCTATAAACTTGTAATCAACGGTAAGACAACGAGTGAATGCTCCTGAGCCATTGCGAACGATTTCGAGACATTTTACTCAGTCTTAAGGACTTTTAGCGGCCAGTCCATGAAACAACACGTGCTGCGTGTACCCGCAACATTATTTGGACATCTGGCCACATTGAAGTTTGTGGAAAACTATCACTCAAAGCAACTGTGCCGTAACTATCAAAAATACATACCCTCAATAGCAATACTTTTCAGGGAGAAACTTCGTGGGACATTCTTCAAGCACATAACATTGAAGGTGAGATTCTTACAAGTTGGTAACCAAAACTTATGGAGCGAGATTCGGGACTAGTTGGAGTGGGGATGCCTTAACTTGTAAGCCACTACTCTATAAATAAAGTGGACTAAATTCTGTTTAACAGTGCAATATATGAAATTATACCAACAAGTTTGGCTGTGTCACAGCCAAAATATAGGATACAATCAATATTAAGTAAAAACCTGGCGGTCAAAAATCGACATAATCCAGAACACAATACATGTTACAATCCCACATTCTGATTCTTTTATTTTGTTTATTCTTTTTGGACTACATCTCTTACATTTAGCACTCCAAAATATTTAGAGACAGCCAACGAACTGAAAATTTCGAAAGACTAAAAGTACACCTTATTGCTATATGGCACAGTATTCAGTGGTAAAGAAGACATTAGGATATTATCTTCGATTGCGCGGAAGCAAACCTAAGAGAGCGAAAATGAAACTCACCAGCTTTCAAAACTTCAAACTTTGCGCTTAGAATGAATTGTTCTCATTATCGTTAGTCTGTGTCGAATTAAATTTTATATAGAACCAAGAAAGTGAGTTTTTTCTTGAGCTACTATTCTGATATTACAACTAATGCTTTTCAATACGAATATGTCCTTTTTTGCATATCAACGAACAACTAGAAATAATGCTTCTAGAGCAGAATTATGTGTTATTTAAAAGTACAGTCTTCGCGTCCAACGACACGACAAAGGGAAAAGGTTTAGGCGTTTTAAGCGTTTAAGGAGCTGTAATCTCTGTCCAATTGATGTGCAGTGCGTTGAAGTCTACAATGATGTGGCAGCATTCTGTCTTATTCCAAGAACAGATGCATCTTAAGATAAAGTTGTCAGCAAGACAGCACGGATTACGGTATATTCCTTCTATAGTCACTAACCCGTGCCTATAATTAATTGTACAATATGCTACCACACATGTGCCGCTAACATGCGCCTCTGATATGATTGGTTTCGTATGAAATTGATCCCCAATACAAAATGTATCCTGCAATGATGGAAGAATGGTCTCTATACAATAACTGTCAATTTTCTGTGTTTGCGTAGCACACATTTAAGGTGTTTTACGAATCATTCGTTCTACCCAAACAGGTTTTGGGAGTACCGACTTTCAAGACCTGACCACCCGAAAACTTAATCGTAAGGTTCATTTCGCAATTTGGCTTTTGAATTTTTAATCTTGTAAAAGAATTACTCCATTTGATACGATCTTCAAGTGCCCACTCTGATCAGATTCAAGTATCCGATATTTCGGTTGTGTATCAAACTTGTTGGTAGAATGTTATATATTGCACTGTTGAACAGAATTTAGTCCACTTTATTTATAGAGTGTTGGCTTACAAGTTAAGGCATCCCCACTTTAAGCATTCAATATAGTGTCTATTTCTTTAAAATTCTCGAGTACCAAATTCCAAACTCTTCTTGGTTGGGTTTCATCTCTAGACAATTTACCGAGTCATGCTACTTTAGTGATATTTACCCATGAAACCTCTTCAGTTTACACTTCTGATGGCAGACTCTCCTAACTCCAATCTGAAACTCAGACTCTAAGTCCACCAAGGACTTTGGAGACTTTTAAACTATCTACTCTCACTTTCGAGTTTAGGACTGCACAAGTCTGAGCTTTCTTGTTGCATAATGTTGTCTTTTGTTTTTCTCAATGAACGTAAGTGCGTTTCTTGCGACTGCTCGATTGCCGGCTCAATTTTTTGTTGCTCTCTTTTCTAAATCTCCTCACTAACGCTATTCTGCATTTTCTCAGAGTTTATAAAGTACCTTAGGTCTAGACGCATCATGTTTTACTCAAGAACTGTTAATGAACAATTCATCACATGCAAAATAATGTGAGAGGGTAACAAATAATAATTCCTGAGAAAACCCCTTGACTATAATGGCTTACCAATGATATCATCGACAGCGGACTTTGAATTGACGACGTTCAAGCGTTTCATGATGAAAGATTTGACATGTTGAATGGTGTGATCATGTTCTTTAGGTTTACTTCCCTCAGAACCCTGGAAGTCATGTTTCGTAGATCAGGTCTCAGGTTGTTTTAAAGTGGAGTGTGAAAGATACTTGTGATTCTTATCTATTAGATATACGGAACAAAACATCTGGTGATTCTGCTTCCTTAACAGCTCCTTTTCTTCATGGAATCAGAGGAGCTATAGAAACAAATCTTCTGGAATCTTGTTGTTGCCTGGTAGACGATAGTTCCAAACTGATTACTGATATAAGGAACTTTAAAGAAAAATACAGTAAGGTGCAGATGATTGGTTGCTTCATAAGGCATTACATAAACCGTGCTCTTGGAAAACTAAACTTGATGGAATAATCTACCAATCCTAGCCAAAGAATTCTAAGGTAAGTGACAACAAGTGTTTACACAACATCATGAAATAGGTTGCACGTTGACGGTCCTAGATCGGGATTCTTTAATAGTACACGGCCTGTAAAATTAGAATGTTTGGCTATGGGTTAATGAATTATGATCGTGTTCAAGAATAAATTGCTAACGTTATCCCCGACCTCCCTTCATCCGGACTTGGGACTGGCTGTTACCCTAGAAATGTTTCTTACAAAGTTAAGAGTCATATATGCGTATCAGTAATTTCCTGTATTGGTATTTAATGTAGTTGAATGCATATAGCAGACTCTGTGTCACTATTCCCTTAAACATGAATATACTTTTAGCCCACTGCCTCTCTGTAATCTGGCAGATAGGACAGAAACGTACAGTGAGAGTTTTTATGGTTTTAAGAAGCAGTATAGCCTGAACATTGGACTAGTATGGACTAGACTTGAGAGTCGTTGAGTAGTAAGAATTCGACGTAGAATTATTGATGTATGAGACTTCTATCATCCCAGTTTAATCCTTAGTAAAGGGAACTACTAATCGAACGACATCGGAACTTCGTCATACCTATGATGGTTGAACATCGACAGGCTTCTGGAACTTGGTAGAAGAATTTCAGCTGTGCAGAAATGTAGCTCTCCAGGTGTCTAATAGACAGTAGCTCTGACGTTTTGTCGACCTTTAGAGCTATTTTTAAAATTTTTGTAAGATCTTAGGTTAGACAACAAAGTGAATAATGTTTGTTTCGGTATCATAAGTGAAATGGAAGTGCATTATGGTGCAGTTTAAACATACGTTGGCGTTGACAAAACTTAAATGTATTCGTTGACGCACGTTCAGGAAAATCAAGCCACATATTATTCGTAACCCGTCACAGCGCAACTGTTTCTGTCTCCATGTCCAGAAAACTTAATAGTCATGAACGTCAATAGCAGGCATATGATTTTGAGTTAGTAGGGTCTTCTTAATGAGCCTAGAGATTAGATATCTTGAAGGGAATGCTTGAAAAATAAAGTGTGCATATCAAGTACTGGGATTTTTGATTAGATCTATGTAAAACAATCATAATCAGCTCTGTGACTTTATACCGAAAAGCGCTTTCCTCACACTAAACACAATAATCCACGTTAATCGCTCTTAAAACTCTGATAACGTGGTGAATAAGTTACCGGTTAGAGAAGTTTGATTCATTTATTCCAAACCACCAATAGTTTTGCCTGTTGACAACCGTCTCAGCCTATTTCATACAAAAGTTTACTGTTTTTGACACATTAGAAACCTGCGATAAAGTGTGATAGAGAATTCAGTTTCTGAATCCTACACATAAGGTTATTAGATTGTGGAAGAAGCCTAATAGTATGTAAACAATTTTGGTGAATTTCATATAAAATTGAACCTAAAAATCTAGACAACCTGTCATACAAGCGATACATCTATTTGTATGTAGTGTGAGTGAAATTCGAAAATTTTGAGAATATTGAGTATGTCTAACAGTAAACCGGTACAGTAAAAGTGTAAATAATTTTCTAAAATAAAAAAACTTAATAGTGACCAGTTTAGTGAAGAAATGTTTGGAGTTCCGGTCAAAAGCCATGATCAATCGAGTTCAATCGTTTCAGCTGTTAGGCAGTTATTTACCTAACACAATCGAATATGGTAACACAATGTCATGGACTAATTGAAGTTAGACATTAACACCATCCAATACTGGATCAGTGTTCTAGGGGTTAAGTGTTTTCGCGTGAGATCGAATGTCCTAGATGGGTTCGATTTCTATTCGTTGGGTTGTGGATGAGCACTGATGAGTAGTCCTATACTAGAATGAAACGGCCATTCATTAATTCCAGGTTTCGAATGTCTGTTTAACTTAGATCGATTCATGATTATAGTGTAAATACCTTTTGTAACTCCCTAATACTGATCCTGAATTTATCCATTTCACCGGATGCTAACTAGATGATGCACTTAATCAAGTACATTTACCAAATCACGATTCAACTTGCCGTAAAACGCAACCCTTACTTTTACAAGCCAGTTTGAAATTCACACGTTACATTACTTCTGCACACGAACCAAATATGTTTTTCAATCTAGTCATTATTGTCTTATTCTTCGTGTGCCTTAAAGTCATTTCGTTGGAAGAGATTCATATCCCAGTGCTATCAAGTACTGCCGTACACAGGTCATCTTGAATTTTTGTTTAAGAGATATGTAACATTTTGAAACAAAAGAGAATCTGTTTCCAGCCAAAGAAAAAAAAGCGCTCTCATAAATAGTGATTATTTTGTGTTAGCTTAGTTCGGAAAAAATTATCCGTAGTCAACTAATATTCCCAGAAGCTAACTTGCTATTTTGGATATAGTAAGAGATAGTCTTTTTCGGCTTGAGTCATATTCGAGATAGATCATTTACACACTTTGCTAATTATCCTTCTCAAGGTGTCCGATGAATGAATATACAGTTAGCACCTCTCACAGTTCCTAAATACTGTTTGTTTGGTATTTTTTCCAGATGAAACTTCATGTTCATAGTAGTATTCAGTTTCACTTCCTCTAGAAACATATAAATGCCTACTGTAGACATATACGAAGGTTTAATTGCTAAATAAATAGTCAGTGGAGTGTAAAATGTCTGCGTTGGATGCATACAGGAAAAACACATTTAAACAACTCATTTAACTCCAAGAAACTGACGATAGTTGTTTCTTTAGCAGTGTTTATTAGTTTAAAGCATCTCATAATCCGTAGAAAATTCCTATTTTATTAAGCACACTCACTTAGCTACATGGGTTTCTTAGTCAAAAAATACAATAATGAGCTAGTGCAATTTCCAAACTGTGACTAATAATACTAAGTCAAGTGAAATAAACATATATTGTGTGTTTACCACTAGTGTGTTATCTAATCGTCAAATTAAACTAGGTAAACAAACCGATCATATTTCAAATGAGGCGTCTTTTATTTCGAGGTGAAATGCATTATTACATATAGCTTCAGATAATTTTCTTGTCATAGCTGATCGTTGTGAAAACGTAGTAAAAGTGGTAAAAACGCTTATGGTTCACTTACTAAGATTCGTATTCATTTTTAAACTGTTTATCCATTGTAGTTTTATTGATATTTATTTTATCAAAGATCGTACTACGAATAAATACTGTTCCAACTGGTTTAAATGTTGGTTAAGGTAGTTCAGCTACTTCATTTCTACCTACCAAATGACATGAAGTAGATGAAAATACGGTCAGAATCATAATATGAATTCCTTGCCCATTGTCAGTTCACCTTCAATTTCTTGAAATTAAAACTAGTATCTTCAAATCTTCTAACGAAACATGAGTTAGTATATTAGACGAAGTAAGACTGATTGTTTCACTTTGGATTAAATATAACAAAATAACATCGTCAAAGAGTGTTGGCTTGCATCATAATAGACGTCAATGCTTAATTTGGAACATTTCAAGTCCGTTATTTATCATAAGCATTAAAAACTTCAACAAAAATGAATTAAATGTCACGTAGACTAATGGCTGGTCTAAATCATAATAAAGTGAACCTTGAAAATAATGCATAGTTTTCTTTGTGTCTACTTATGTAGAGCTATTATCCAATAAAATGTGAAAGTTTGTAAAAGAAATGTTTCTACTGTTAAGGAAAATTAAATAAACAGAAAATACCGAGTTATATATATAGAAATAATGTCTCAATTAACAGGTTCAACTAACTAGTAATTAATTAATCTCGATTACTTACTTACATGCGCCCGTTACTTCTCGTGGAGGAGCAAAGGCCGCTCACCAGCATTCTCCATCCAACCCTGTCATAGGCAATCCTTTCCAGCTCCTTCCAGTCATTACTCATCCTTTTCATACCTGCTTCGATTTCCCGACGTAGTGTGTTCTTTGGTCTTCCTCATTTTCGCTTCTCTTCAGGATTCCAAGTTAGGACTTGCCTCGTGATTCAGTTTGGTGATTTGCGTAATGTATGTCCTATCCATTTCCATCGTCCTTTCCTAATTTCTTCTTCGGCTGGAAGCTGGCTTGTTCTCTCCCACAAAAGGCTGTTGCTGATGGTATCCGGTCAATGAATGTTGAGTATCTTGCGTAGACAACCATTTATAAATACTTGTACCTTCTTGATAGTGGTTGCTGTAGTTCCCCAAGTTTTAGCTGCGTACAGTAGAACTGCCTTGACGTTGGTATTGAAGATCCTCACTTTGATATTGGTTGAGAGTTGTTTTGAGTTCCATATGTTCTTCAATTGTAGGAATTCGGCCCTTGCTTCGTCGATTCTCACCTTTACGTCTGCATTTGATCCTCCTTGTTCATCAATGATGTAATCTTGATTATTGAGTATGAATCCTATACTCTAAAAGGCCTGGTCTGTACGTTGTTGAAATAGAAAAAATAAGTTTATTAGGGCATCCTGTTATTATTCAATTATGTGTTTGGATTTATTCAGTAAAGTGTTTTTCTTCTCTGGTTTTGTCCAAACACGAATACTTCAGATATCATGATTGAAAATATTCAATAGGTTCATCGTATTATAATAATTTACATTTGAGAAATTTCATCATCAAAGACGATAAATTGAAGGATTACAGTAAGCAGAATGAAACCTATAATGTAAACAACTTAACAAAGTGATCTATTGAACATAAAATACTATGTATCATAAAAATCAATTTTTCATAGGCGTTCAATATCGGAAACAGTACACTAGAGACAGTCCACTAAATGTAAATTATTATATATTTCACACTTGGGGTTTGTCGAATAACAAATAATTTAATTTACATAATGACCTGTTTCTTCCTTCTTATTAGTAGTTTGACATATTTTTTTAACTCATAACCTTATGTAGAATATAAATTTCATCTGCTACATAAAGATCATTGATGTAAATCTATCAGTCAAAGGTAAACATCACTACATAAAGCTACGAACTTGTTAAATTGTCAAATATAATTTATGTTTTATGTGAAGATGTAAAACTAGTTTGGGAGTAATCATGGATCATTCATATTTCTTCATGATATATTGATACTAAAAGTGATTAATAGGGGAGCATCAGAACCGACAAACGTAAATATGTGGAAGACCTAACAATGACGGCGGAAAAGGCTGCGAGAGAAGGAAACATGAGACAATTGTATGACATAACAAAGAAACTCTCTGGAAATCGCCGCAAACCAGAACGACTAGTGAAAAGCAAGGAAGGCGAGGTAATCACCAACACTGAATAGCAACGAAACAGGTGGGTAGAACACTTCAAAGAACTCTTACATTGACCAGCCCCACTGAACCCACCCAATATCGAAGCAGCACCCACGGACTTCCCAATCGATGTTGGTCCACCAACAATTGAAGAGATCAGCATAGCCATCAGACAAATCAAGAGTGGCAAAGCAGCAGGACCAGACAACATTCCAGCAGAGACAGTGAAAGCAGACGTAGCAGTAACTGCAAGGATACTCCACATTATCTTCAATAAGATTTGGGATGAAGAACAAGTACCAAAAAACTGGAAAGAAGGACTTCTGATCAAAATACCGAAGAAAGGCGATCTCAGCAAGTGTGACAACTACAGGGGCATCACTCTTCTCTCAATACCGGGAAAAGTCTTCAACAGGGTATTGTTAAACAGGATGAAGGACTGCGTAGACGCCCAACTTCGGGACCAACAGGCAGGACTCCGTAAGGATAGATCGTGTACAGACCAAATCGCAACTCTACGGATCATTGTGGAACAATCAATTGAATGGAATTCATCACTCTACATCAACTTCATTGACTACGAAAAGGCATTTGATAGCGTGGACAGAACAACACTGTGGAAACTTCTTCGACACTACGGCGTGCCTCAGAAGATAGTCAATATCATACAGAACTCATATGATGGATTACACTGCAAAATTGTGCATGGAGGACAGTTGGCAAAGTCGTTCGAAGTGAAGACCGGTGTTAAGCAAGGTTGCTTACTCTCACCCTTTCTCTTTCTCCTGGTGATCGACTGGATCATGAAGACGTCAACGTCTGAAGGGAAGCGCGGGATACAATGGACATCTAAGATGCAGGTGGATGATCTAGACTTCGCAGACGATCTGGCCCTACTATCCCAAACGCAACAACAGATGCAGAAGACGAACAGTGTGGCAGCAGCCTCAGCAGCAATAGGTCTCAATATACACAAAGGAAAAAGCAGGATTCTCCGATACAACACAGAATGCACCAATCCAATCACAATTGATGGAGAAGATTTGGAAGATGTAAAAACCTTTACGTATTTGGGCAGCATTATCGATGAACAGGGTGGATCTGATGCAGATGTGAAAGCGCGGATCGGCAAAGCAAGAGCAGCATATTTACAACTGAAGAACATCTGGAACTCAAAGCAACTGTCAACCAACACCAAGGTCAGGATTTTCAATACAAATGTCAAGACAGTTCTACTGTATGGGGCAGAAACCTGGAGAACTACAAAAGCCATCATCCAGAAAGTACAGGTGTTTATTAACAGTTGTCTACGCAAAATACTTCAGATCCGTTGGCCGGACACTATTAGCAACAACCTACTGTGGGAGAGAACAAACCAGATCCCAGTGGAGGAAGAAATCAGGAAGAAGCGCTGGAAGTGGATAGGACACACATTGAGGAAAGCACCCAACTGCGTTACAAGACAAGCTCTCACATGGAATCCTCAAGGCCGAAGGAAAAGAGGAAGACCAAAGAACACATTACGCCGAGAAATGGAAATAGACATGAGAAGAATGAACAAAAATTGGATGGAATTAGAAAGGAAAGCCCAGGACAGAGTGGGTTAGACAATGCTGGTCGGCGGCCTATGCTCCATTGGGAATAACAGGCGTAAGTAAGTAAGTAAGTAAAAGTGATAAATTGTTTCTTGATATGGTTCATTACAGAATACATCAAACAAAATTTCCGGGACTTTTCGAAGCAAATCTAATTTATAAAATAATAATGTATAATTTAAATCTACATAAATCTGTAATTAGTAATCCCTTCATTAAAATGAATGACGACATAAATTTATTCAATTGCTGAATATAGCATAAACAAATCAAGCCAATAGTGAGAATTCGAAATCATCACCTAATATGTTTAATGACCTTGAACAGTCTACTGACTGAATAAACTACGTGTTGTATAATATAGATCAACCTAGAAAATTAAGAAGAATAATTTCATAATTAGTATTAAATAGAATGAGAGTGCTTAAATCAATTCTGAATACATATATTGGTAGGGTCGTAAAAATGAATATTAGGACAATTGTTTAATGTTCCATGATATGATCCATTAAAAGTGTAAATTTATTTGCCTAGATGATTTAGTTTTGAAATACCTCATGATTTAACTAAATAGTATTAACTGAAGGTTTAAAGGTTCATATTTATAGAACAAATATATGAAAAAGGGAATTCTCTTTTTCTTATTCAATAACACTATGGGTTATTTTAATTATCTGAAGAGCTGCAAGGATCCTGTGACAGTAAAGAAACTCAGTGGGTTTCTTAGTTTTTCTGTCAAGTTTGCCATGGCGAATACCAGAATCTATTTTCTGAAAAGCTGATTAGACAAACTTTGCTGAATTCTCTTTTTCATATTCAATGACACTATGGGTTACTTTAATTATGTGAACAAATATATGTTGGGGAAAACATTTGAAGTGGAGTATCATTTATGAGGCTTAGTACATAGATTCTTACAATTAAATGGCCTAGTTAGACTGACAAATAACTAGTCATGACATCTACAAGTTAACTCATGTATTGTTAGTAATATATCCCTTTATGAATCTTAGCAACTAGAATTGATTGAAAGTAAGGGAATAAAGAAGAATATCTATATATCATATTTCATATACAGTTTCAATACACATATACTTTCTTTAAATCTATAAATTTACACTCAATAAGTTCAATATATGAAAATTTTATACATCTAACAAATTCTTTATTTTAATAAGCTAATTATTTATGAAGTGTATTTGAATTTGGAAAGTATTCATTTCATAATGAAGATTTATTCAAAGAAATGTTTAATTTATGATCTTCAATACATTATAAATTGATGATAGTTTGGATATTTGTTTCAAAAATAAAATAATAATGTCATAAAATGAAAATATATAAATAACTATATTCATATAACCATTTTTATAAAGCTATCTCGTAGTCTATAGCAACTTGAAATAAATGATTATTTAAAATAACCGGAACTGTTAAAATCTGAACTTTATCATTGAAGGCAGATAAATTCATTGGATATTGAACATATTTAGAAGAACTTCGATGTATTTCCAAGGTAGGTTCTTCTGAAAGAAAAGTTTTGTGCGATTTTAAACCGATTAATGGACTATCTTGATCTTTAGGATATTCACTTAAGCGTGTACCATCAACTTTATACATTTTTAATGGGTTTAATTCAATACGATTTGATGTGCGAGGTTTCAACCGGGTTGGTATACATATTAATGAACATTTATATGATTTTCCTTTTAGTTTGTCATGTGAAGTCCATTTTGATACTGAAGTAACTGGACGAAATGACTCATCTTTTCTTTGTTTTTGCACCTGTGAGCTAGTGTTTTTGTTATGTAGTTTATTACATCGTTTATCTTTTACTTGCCAAACATTTTCTGTAAATGATAGTTTATTAGTTGTATTTTGAAGATTTTTGAAAGTCTTGTCATTAGGTTCTTCAATAATTTCCATGTGTTGTCCTAACATCTTTGTTACACGTTCAAGAAATTGTGAACGATAAGTACATCTTAACCAAAAGGCTAATTCCAATAATTCGAAAAACAGAATACAGCTAAATCCAAAACAGAATGAACTTAATCCACCTATTTCACTAAATAATTTAGGCAAAGAATACAACGCTTCCTCAGTCAGTTCAGTTAAACCTTCAGCTTGAATTAATTCTAATTGTACAACTGAACGATCTGTAATATTATCTAGAACTTCATTTAACTTTTTATAAGTTACTGTACGACATGCCAATGGACATATAGAGTTATTCACAAAGGCTATACGATAGTCAAGTTGACAATTAGGTGGACAATAATTTTTAGATCGATATTGTTGACGGTTATGATCAGTGTTCAAAAAGAATGACTTATTCGAAGCTCTACTTTTGATTTCACGATCCAATCGAAGACGAAGTAATTCCAAAGGGCATGTACAATTACATTCTTTGTTGTATCGTGCACAAACCGTATGCCACTGACATGTGATCTAAAGAATATCGATAAATGATTAAACAAAATTATAAAAAACAGTAAATCGAGATCACAAATGTTTCAATTAAAAAAAAACAGAATAGCGAGATATATATTTCGCACTTTAACTGGCGAATGTTAATTTTTGACTTTGATTTATTTAATTAGTGATTATTTAGTGTGTGATATAAAAATTAAGCCAGTGCAAAGTGGAATAAATTTACTATACAGGATGAATATTCTAAGCACTATATGTGATGATTTCCTATCTTTTAGAGTGTTGTACCAATCGATCAAAAATTATTACATAACATAAGTAGAAAGAGACTGTAAGTTGTATGTTCAAATTAAAAATAAACAAAACACCTTAACAATAAATTTGACAAGACCGAAGTGTTATCTTATTTTACAAAAAAATAAATATAGATCTTAGTTGGATTGATGCATAAATACAATTATTCAATAATCTCTCAGTACTGGAAGTTTAGAAAAGAGGGAGATACAGATGGTATGCTCAGGACATCATTTCACTTATCTCAAAGCTTATTATATTGATTTCATTACTATTGTGAATAGGATAAAATGTGGATTTATAAGCGTTAAACAAAATAAAGGTATGTATACTAAATTTCTCTAGATAGAGATTTTTTGTGAATCTTTAACAGTATACACAGCATAGGAAGATATGACTATGTCATCGAAAATATTCAAATGTACATTATAACTATTTCGATCACATCAATCAGAAGTTTGCACCCGTCAACGCGTCTCAGTTTACAAGGTACTGATCTGACGATAGATACCATTTCATAGTTTAGTTGCCCGCTTCTTCGAACTAAAACGTTTGTTAACCAGAATCGCCATGGTTACAACTTATCACGTGTCTTAACCAACCTAGTCCATCGTGTTTTACACTTAGATAAACCAAATTACAATCCATACTCAAAATCCCATAATAAAAAATTATCAACTCTGTGATTCTACCACTAAAAACGTTTTTCTCTGCTCTATGATAAATCAGCTTAATGAATTAGAAATATACGGAAGTAAATTTAATTTCATATGAGAAGTTATATACATAAAGCATCGATTGGATAGCAACTGAACAAAATGGGAAAAAATCATTATAAAAAAGGGTTTAAAAAATGTTAAAAGTTATTTGCTTTATCTAAAAATTGAAATAGGAACTATCTTTAATGCAATTTTTTCTGAAAAATCTGTATTTGCTCAGAAAAGAATTTTAAGACTATTTGGATTAAGTTTATTGACGTTAATCGTTCTATTCTATTGAAATAGCTGACTCTAAAACCATAGTAGTTAATGGTCTTTGAGAATTTCCTTGATTTAGAACAGCCAATGAAATTTATAAGTATTTTTCTTCTCAAAAATAAATGAGATATTTAGCTTTGTAGATAAGCTTGACATGCATTGCACGTATGACTAAATCCTCAATCGATTCCTCATGTTTAAACTTAAGCTAAGCCTTATGAAAGTAATCACTTATATGGCAATATGACACCATTCGTCTGATGAGTTTATGTGCGAATAAATAGTTCTGCAAGCGATTTCTCATTTTCAAGTATTTATTTGATGAAACTTCAGAATCTAGATCAATACTGTAACATTATTAACATTATCCACCATAAAGTCAAACTGAGATGGAATGAAAGATGACACATAATGACAATAAAATCGCTGAATCTCGGGTTTCATTGTAGATAATAGTCACTGTGATATGACCATATAAGTCCTTTGGGCCTCGAATAATCGACGTGCATATTTCATTGCAATCTCCTATGAGCGTGTCAAACATAACCATGCCAACTACCCAACAAACAACTAATAAATAAACATCTTTATTCTGTCCAGTCGCATTAAGAACAAATAAAAGACTATGGGTTTTTATTATTTGACACAACTTATAAAAGAATTCTTATTCCTTCTTCATTATGTACTTGAAATTATATCGAATAGTAATTTCAGTACATATTTCGACGAAAGAAAAAGATTGCTTTCTGAACTAATTTTTCAGAGATATTTTAACCAATAAACAAATTGAGTGAGGGGACAATGTATATGTTCATCTCAAGAGAGATGAAATTTCAGTCTCGTTCATTCGTTCACCTACTACTACCATTCAGCTGTTGATCTTAAATTCCCGGATATTTAACTACTACACTGATTCGATAAAAGTTTCAAATTTATAATAAAAATGCCTAAACGTCTGGATAGATTTTCTAATTTAAGAAACATTATGTTCGCTTACAGTTCTCATATGAAACTATCATCATTGGGAATTACCACACAATATTATTCGTACACCATTTGTATAAACCATTATGGTGTCTTAAAAATTGTAAATGTTTGTAATTTTAACAAAATTTAACATTAATGTTGGAAAAATGTAGAACATGATCAACTTTTATTTATGATAGATCAACTTACTTGATCATAATCGAAACTGTTACCTAATAAATTAATTGGCTTTGAAGTACATGGATTTCGACGAGTATTTAATCGTTTAGTTATGCTCTTGCTATAGAATACATTTAATAATGACCCAGGATTCATGTATTCATATAAATAACGACCGTAATTATCAAACGGGAAACTGTTTGTTTCATGTGTAATGATTAATGGTCGACCGAGTAATGTTTGATTCACTTCAGTTAACCTGACATCCGTGTGAAACTAAAATTCAAGAAAAAAATAAAATGAACTTATAACATATATTGATTTATTTCTGGATAATTTTATTTATGACTAGCAATGAAATCCAGTGTTTACGTTTCATTTCATTTGAGACTTGTCAATTGTGTTTACTTGTATCTCAGTACTATTGTTAACACTAGTACATAGACTAGTAGATAGTCTGACAGATGCTAAATGAGCTATATATTCTCTTACCCTAATTATGATTGTTGTCAGTTTTTGGTATGGAAATATACATACGTTCTAGTGACGCTAGTCACGTGTTCTTGATCTAAGTTATGTTAATATCTTGTAGAATAGACACTGAGAGGGAAATTAGTGTCAATATTCATCTAAGGCAAATTAACATCCCATTCATGTAAATGAGCAAAAACGATTGTTATAATAACTATAATTCCACAAACTCGTCACAATACTGTTATTATGATTAATAATACTAACAATTATTATTGTTGGTACTACATTATAATCAAGATCTTTAGAGTTTAAACCATTTACCCCTCGATTGGATAATTGCCACTTTATTAGCCAACTTTTTTATCGTCTTCCAAGAAATTTAATTTAGTTACCTTTCAACCATACTTGTAGTGATTTTCTTCTTTTCATATCTGTAGTGAACTTATTTACACTTTTAAAAAAACTAAAGCGAAAATTGAGAATTCCATATGTTTAAGACTAAACAAACGTTTTTAAAAAACATCAGTAGTTGTGTATTTATTTGATAGTTTAAGTAGTATATACTTAATGAATAACTTGTGACATAAAATAGTTAGACTACAGGAAATCTTTTTGAACTCTTATCCATTAATTATAGCTTCTACACACAGAAATTTTCTTACAGAGAAATTCATGTGATTTTTATCCACCTCTAAGAGATAATAATAAATAACAAATGGCTTCAATCTTATATTGTCTGCGCATGATGTATTGAAAACGGAAGTAGTACAAATATGAATGATAAATCGGTAAATCTAACTACTATATATGTTATATCATTTCATTGAAGTCATGAGCCAATATAAGTTAGACAGACATTCAAAACCTGGAGTCAATGGACGGCCGTTTCATTCTAGAATGGGACTACTCATCAGTGCTCATTCACAACCCAACGAATAGAAATCGGACCCATCTAGGACATTCGATCTCACGCGAAAACACTTAACCCCTAGAACACTGATCCAGTATTGGATGGTGTTAATGTCTAACTCCAATTAGTCCATGGCATTGTGTTACCATATTCGATTGTGTTAGGTAAATAACTGCCTAACAGCTGAAACGATTTAACTCGATTGATCACGGCTTTTCATTGGGACTCCCAAAATTTCTTCTCAAAACTGCTCATTAATGAGAAAATGATAATTTTCAGTAGAGGATTTTGGAGACGATTGAGATTCAATGAAATCCGATAGACTTTTCCGTTTAGTACGATAACTGAAGAACTGTTTCTTTGATGTGAACTGAATAACTTTTACTAAATCAAAATATTTTATTTACTTGGAGTTGTTAATTATATGTTACAATTTTTTTCTCTCTTGAAAACATATTAATCAACCATTTGCTTGGTTTTTAATTATGTTGTATTTACAATATCTCTATTTCATTTATTTTCTTATCACAAACAGTTGGTAATTTTGGATACTTATACTATGAAATGATTATTTTCATAACATTTGGATGCTTTTGTAAAACTATGATAAAGTTATGTGACCTAATGGTTATTACAAAATTCAATGTTACTTTTTAAAACTGCACTTTATTTTCCAATTAATAACCTTTGTTTTTTAAGTTGAAAACCATACTTGATGGACTTTCAAATGTTTATAAATCATAGTTGGTTTCTATATCTATAGGATTTGTTATTTTCTGAATGATTAATAAAATGAATTGGCAGAATTAACTGCTGTTAACTCCTGTCATGTGGAGATTGTATTCATGATGTGTGTTCACTTCGTATCGAATCACAGTAAACAACTATTAAAACCTAATAACTTGTCAAAGAAAAGTTAATAGCTTATAATTTATACTATTCGAAATAAGGTCAATAAGAAATAATTTACTGAGATTATTATTAATAAAGAAACTTCAACTTCATTACATGAGAGAATCTTGTTGAATAGTGAGGCTTTGTCATTACTAGACGTGTATTTCGGTTTAACTAATTATTTCATGGTCGAAATTCTACCAAAAATCATTTGCATTTTACTGTAGACGAGTGTAATAATAAAATACCTTGATTGATTGTTTTATTTCGACAACAAAATGAACAGACTTGATTATATTTCTTACTGGATTTATGTGTGAAATGAATTTAGTCTTCAATCAGTAAGTTAATATCACGGAATATTCCTTCTAAAGTATAGTCAAAACTGTTCATATACATAGTACCAATTTGTTTATTGTACCAAAGTTGAAGATTGTTCACATCGTACATCGAATTTAACTAGACATATGTTTCATTCTTATAAGCAAAGATGGATAGTGGCTAGCAATGGAATACAGTATGAGCGTTTCGTCCTATTTGGGACTTGTCAGCTGGATGTGCCTGAATGTCACAGTTGATGTTCACTCTGGGACTCAGAACCAGTACCGTTCGCTTCAAACTCCATCGCTTTATATCCACTTATCCACTGAGTCATGATAGCCACTTGCTTGTGCATTGGAGTGAAGCTTAAATTCACTTGGTATTGTTTACTTGAATCAGGACGAAACGCGCGTCCTGGATTCTGCTGCTAGCCACTATTCATCTTTGCTCATAATAATTGTGAATTAAGACAATATCGAGGCAATACGTACAGTATGCACATATGCCAATAAGAGATTAATCAATTGCAGTCCTAAACACCAACGGAAAAATTCAAGTAAACAATACCAAGTGAATTTATATTTCATTCTTGTTTATGACTTCTCAACAAAACATTCTTATCATTGTCTAATTTGTTCAGAAACTGATCTTTCAACCGTTTTTTCCTTGGTTTATGTGGTTTTCTATTTCGAGACTACAAAACAAGCTGTTCGTAGATGAAATCATTTAAGAAGATTAAACTTTGATGTAGTTAAGACGTAAACACGATGTCTTTCAAGGTTTTTCACGAAACAATGATCTTGTTTAATGAAAAATTCCACATTATGTTTATAAACTCTTATTAGGCCTAAATTAAATTTCAGTTTTATTATTATTATTATAAAGTGACATTTCTATGATTGTAATTTCAAAGTTTACTATTCGTTCCTGAATACTGTATTCCTTTATCTGTCCATTTACAGAAATCTGTCATTTTATTAAACAAGTGTCCCATATACAGAAAGAGAATTGTTTTGGTTACCAAAATGGTATTTGATTATGGATGAGCTTTCAATGTTATTATTATTATTATTATTATTATTATTATTATTATTATTATGAATAATGACCTTATTTCATACTACACTTTCAGTACAATATAAACTCTACATTACAACTACTAGTTTGAACATTTTAACAGTTTAAGCAAAATACTTTCTATAGATCACTCATTTATAGTAAGTTATGTAAGTAATGCTAATATTTAAGTTCGCAATAATCAGTAAATAATTTCAGTTCTCAATTTTCATATCTAACTTAAATACTATGATCAAAATGTAAACTTCATTGATGAATTCATCTTCATATACACGATCGACGTTTATTCATTTTATTGTATGTTATTGAAATATTTTTAAAATGATTAATATTATCATGAATTGCTTGTTTCTGTCTATCACTTTCTGAGTTGGCAATCATTTTAAATTTAAACTCTTCGTTAACCGTAATTCATATTGCATGAAATAGAAACATCAATACTACTAATAGAATTACTAACTCTTTCAGAGTTTTAGTTTCAGTAACTTTTAACTTGTGTTACCTAGCCTGTCGTATGCCCTGATGGTGTTCTCGTAACTTTCGGGTTGTCTGATCTGCCAAGACTGATGGGACAGTGAATGATGCTATTGTTGTGTACTAGGTTCAAAGACAACTGTATGCTATATGCATGCAAATCCTCCCCGTTATTGTTCCTATTAACTTTTAACTTAAACTAATTTATGTAAACAATTCAGTTATCCAGATTTATTGGAAAGGAGTACAGTATTGTTTAATACATTATATGAATGATTCGTAAAAAAATATTTCAAAGAGTTATCTCCATCATAATTAAATGTTAAATAAATACTTTGACAGTTTTGAAAGATGATGTGATTCCAACTAAACTGACAGCTGAATATGACAAAAATAACATCTTATTAATTGTACAAACTCCTACAAAAAATTACATATTAGGAAGAAAACTAAGTGCCATTAATATGTCGACATTTAAAAGTTATGGACTAAGATATATTTATTCATCATTTGAGCCATAAAAACTCGTGGCAGTAGATGGTCAAACTAAGACTACTTTGTCATGTATTAGTATCGAATTTTATTGTAATACCTACTCTCTAGTGGTAACTGAATTGCAACGAATAACTTAACGTCAGATGGCATTGAGGTGATTATAACTGACTAAACATCGAACAATGTTAGACAACCATTTAAATCCTGGAAGCACTGGATGATCATTTGTTTCTAGTATGAGGCTTCTCAGAAGTACGCACCCACGAAGTCCACACACAGGCTTTAAACACAGGACCATCAGTCTTACGCCCAAATGCTTAATCTGTAGATCGCTGAACTGACATTCAACGGATTAATGTTCAGTGCTTTTAGGCTTTCAATGATGACCTAACATTGATTTTAATTAAAACTCATTGATCTCCGCAACTCTATACTGATGATTAAACATCATCATTGAAGATCCTGAGCAATATTATTTATTCAGAACTAATCTCATTTATTAAAACTGGTTGATAACATAAATGAACGTTTTCCAAGCGACTCTCAGCAGCTTTCAACTACCGAATTAAATTCTTAACATTATTTTCTAATAGCCCCAATATATTTTCTTCTATTATATCTTAATTTGAAGTTACTGTTGAGTTATTCTACTCTAGTGCATACCTCTTAGTAGAGTACTTCCTTGACAGACAGTTAAGATTTACAATATCGACCTTTGTTGTTCCTTTGACTAAATTTAAATAGTTTATACCCAATTAAACTAATTTCAACTGATATGAGTAATGATATTCACAATAAAAATAATCAATCTCTTCCTAATAGAATATCATAACGAGATACATAATTCAAATTAAAGTTAATAAAACACCGGTCAATGGAAACCAACTAAATTAAATTAATTTTTGCGAATGAACAGCAATTCGATAATCTGATATTTATTGCTGATCGAAATCAGTGATTTGAGTTGTAAAACAATATCGCTAATCTACTTATCTAGATAGCTAATTGAACTACTCTTCATGTCGAAAACGTTGAAAACGTATAATGTAGAGTATTTCCGATTTGATGACTTTTATAATTAGGAATATTCTGTAGTGTTGAAAGTGAACTAATTTTAATAATATCTATCCCAATCAGTTGATCATAAAACAATTTACCACTTGTATGACACAAAACCTATCACAGTAATTTATGCTAATTTTGTTGTATACTCTCTGTTTCTTTTCTTTTTTTCTAATAAAAAATTATTACAAACACTGTGTACAGGTACTGATAATGACCTTAAATACACTAGTCATACATCAACAGGATAGCTTATTCCTCTGACAAAGAATTGATAGCTTTCAACTGGTGCCTTATGTTGTTGCAATCTATCCGACAAATGTAATCCTAAAATAAATTTTGAACTATACCATCTTAGACAATTTAAAAATATATTACTAGTATAGGGGTTGTCTAGATTATTCAGTTTTTGATTGAGATCATGAACCAATTGGTGTTAGACCACCTTTGGAAACCTGGAAGCTCAGTGGTCTAGTAGGTTAAGCGTTCGCGCGCAAGATCAAAGGCCCTTGGTTCGAATCCCGCTGGATTGAGATCATAAGATCAAAAACTTAATAATCTCCACAACCCGTATACTAGTAATTAACATGTGCTCACTAGTGACTAGCTTCGTGAGGGAATTCTCGAAGTTCTAGTGAGAAGCGGTGACCAGTTGAGCTAATCCATGTCGGGTAGAAACAGGTATCTACCTCGGTACAATGGAAGTTAGTCGCGCAGTTTCGTGGATTGGTTGATGTTAGACACTGTCACCATTGGACGCCGGCTCAGTGGTCCAGTAGGTTGAGCGTTCGCGCGCGAGACTGAAGGCCCTGGGTTCGAATCCCGCGAGCGGGATCGTGGATGCGCACTGCTGAGGAGTCCCACAATCGGGCGAAGCGGCCGTCCAGTGCTTTCAGGTTTCCAAAGGTGGTCTAACATCAATCGGTTCATGATCTCAATTAAAAACTTAAAAATATCTGTCTCTTACACACAATATTACTTTCTCTTCCAACCTGATTATACCTTTAAATCAGAATAAGTTCTGTAATTATTATGATTCATTTTATAAAATAAACTTCAAATACAAATCATACACCATCACTGTTTAGTATTTTATTCCATCGTATGATGAAAGAATTGATTTATTCAAATCTAATTTAGTGTCTATACATTAAAATCTTATTCACTTGGGAAAACTTCAAGTTAGCAAATGAATGATCTTTTCTTTTCTGTTTAATTAATAATATATAATCAACTATTTCTTCGTTTCGTATAGTCCAATTTAATGAATATGCCTATAGAAATAAGCAAATAAACAACAAGAACAACAACAAAAACACTTTTCTTGGGTAATCTTAATTTATAAAAGAATTTAATGTAAACAATAAATTTATTTATTTATTTACCCATTAAGTATACGGTTACATTTTTATATTTAATTAAGTATAGATATAGTTATATAATCATTTTCTACTCATTTCACCGATTAAAATAATTAAGGAAAATAGTAATGTCATTCATTCACTGATTCATTGATTTAATGATCAATTATTTTTGTTTAAATTTTAATATTTAATTTATTTAATTTTATCAGATTTAATTTATATTGGCAGATCAACGAGTTGAAATACTTTCTTTATACCCTTATTCTTATTGGATGAATCTAATATATATTAAGTTGCATGTTTTATAAGGAAAAAATAAACAAACAAACAAACAACAACAACAACGCACAAACCAGTTAATAGAATAATAAAACTATAACTTTATAAGTTCAAAATTTTCTTTTTTTTTTTCTGTCTAATGCCATTCATTTAAAACAAAAAGAAGGGTTTCTATGTAATGATAAATAAGAAATCGGTAATTGTATGGTTTAAACTGATTAAATGTTCTAATCAGTTAGTCAGTTAGCTACAATATAGGATCAGGCACATATACGAATCGGTCCAAGTTGTCAATATCTCATTAGAACAATACCGAATTCATAGAAGTAGTTAATGCAATAGTGGTAATATATGAAAGAATGATTGCATATGGGAATATAGTACAGGAAGAAAGAATAAGTTGGTAGAAAGAAAGATATAAAATAATTTTAATCTTATAGTTTAAGGGAAGACAGAGAGTGTATAGACCTACGCTATTGGGATCAATTCTGAACCATATCACACAATTGATAGTTTGTTTTAGATCTAATTGTAGTGTAAAGTATTTTTCAATACTAAGCATGAGTATAATTTATGAAAGAGCTGTTTTTCTCATTTCAAAGTCGTAAGATCTATATGGAATTCCACTTAGATAGAAAATTACTTCCGTATACTAGTTGTTGAGTTATAATTGTCCGTAAGCCAGATAATTTATTTTTTATTGTGGTTCTGTAGAAAATGAATAGCACTTATTTCATTTAAAGTCATATGAAGTGGGAGCTGGTGTCGTACATTAGATTAACAATAAGAAGTTTGTAATAAAAAACATTTAGTTAAAATAACCTAGCACAAAGAACATATTGCCTAAGTTGCAAATTATCTCCATCAACTAAAAGGTATTTTATGGGAACATTCATATTACATACGAAAATATCAAACAAAGGTTTAGTTTTTTTATTACTGAATGGTTTTAAGGTCATGAAGTTAATAACATTGTATTGAATGAATAAATTTACAACTATTTTGGAAGTTGTACATAGATGTTTCAAATGACAATCATATGAACACGACTTACCATTTATATTATGAAGAAGTTCATCTGGCAAATCACCATGTAGTCTTTCAATTGTAGGGGATTTTCCCTTCTGCACAAAGTGATATCTCTGAAACTTGTGGTGTGCACAATGCTATTATGGTACTTAAAGATGGATTCCAACGGCTTACAGTCTCGAATTCACACATTTCGGAATTTTTATTCAACGTTATCACTGAGTTACTGTTTGATTCTACATCTAGATAACTCCACAAGTAGTGGATTTTCACAACAGTTTCCAAAAATCAATATGGAAGCCAGTTGCCAGTGAACACATTATAATTACATAATCAGATATTTCTATATACATTTTATTAAATATTTATTAAATAAGTAGAATAAATGACGACAAGTTCCAAGAGTTAATTTGGTCTGAAATTACAGTATAACTGTTGTCTGAATAATTTAAGTTAGAACCATCCTTTAGAAAACGTATGTATAACGTCAGTGATATATTTCAATCAAACTTTCATGACATATGAACTGTCGTTTAAGAAATCTTAGTTAGTAATAAGAAACAAAAACCAAGACTGAATATTGTCAAATTTCTCAGACACCAATTAATAACACTGATGAAATTAATTATAAACGACAACAACCCTTCGTAGTATAAGAAACTGATACTTTTTTTTATCATTAAACCCTTCGGTGAACAACCGTCTGAACCATTGTTCAGAAACGAAGAAGCAAACAAAATCATGAGTTCAAAGAAAACAATGTAAATACAACTAAATATTTAATAGCTGTGATCAAAGTGAAATAAGTCAATAACTATCTACTTAAAATAAAACAAATTACTTTTGAAACAGAAGTTTTGACTAAAATAGGATATACAAGCGTAAAACGTTCAACTTACATGCATCTCTCTTTCATTAGTTAAAAAGCAATAAGTTAAAAAAATATCACAAGTTGAATTATAATTAATCAATTACACTGTTTGGAGATTGTCTTGACCAACATATAATAATATAATTAATAGTGACAATGAATCTAAAGCATGTCAGGAATGAAGCCGGTAACGTCTGTGTTGTAGAAATGGTAATTTGAGTGACACGGAAATCAGATAAACAGTCTCAGTTATTATTTATATTCTTAACGTCATAAATTGATAAGTTATACATCTTAGACTAAAATCTTATAAAAAATAAACTTTTTTCCCCTAAACTTTAAATACCATAATAAATATCAGCCCATTAAAACTGAAGTTTATGTTTACATAAATTAAAACTCCTTCTTGGAAATACCAACCTTGTGACACTGTAGACAAAAACAATAACCCTTATCAAATCAATGGATGGATAATGAATTGTAGTAATTCATAAATAGAAATGGTCATTTTGTCTTACTAAAATGGCACTTTATTTTAACTAGGAAAGAAATCAATTATTTTTTAAAATTTTCGCTTGATTGGTTAGTAAAGACGATAACCAAATAATAAATAACATCAAACTTAGCTATCAAAATATAAAGTTGTTGACATGATCAGTATTATAAGCATTTTTATACTGAGGTCATGAATCGATTGGTGTCAGACCGCCATTGAAAACCAGGACAGTCCTTTTGTCCTATTATGGAACTCCTCAGCTCTGCGCATCAACAATCCCGCTTCCAGGTTTTCAATGGTGGCCTAACATCAATCGATTCATGATTTCAATAAAGAAAATTTAATAACCTCCGCAACCCCATACTGATTATTCTAAGTATTGTTATGATTATAGTATAGTCAAGTGTTTTGTATACATCAGTATTGAAAAGTGTCATAAGTATCGATTTATAAATTTAGACTTATTGATGATGTAAGCAATAATTTAAGTGAAATAGTAACAGCAGAAATGACGTTGATTTCATCTACTTAATTATTCTTTTAATGAGACAAATACAAAATACTCAAGTAATCATTGATGTAAATAATAAACTAAATAATTTCCTACTTCATTAGTGTCCTATAAATTTTAAATCTGAATTGACGACCGAAACTTTAGCTAATGATGCTTTACGATTGTTCTGAAAAACAATTTTCATTAAGATGAAAATCTTTTATCAGAATGAGTTTTGTGGAGATTTTAGTAAATTTCACAGGTTGAAATCATGAGTCAGTGGAAGCTAGACCACCATTGAAAACCTGGAAGCACTGGACGGCCGTTTCGTCCTAGTATGGGACTCCTCAGCAGTGCGCATCCACGAACCCGCCCCTGCGGGATTCGAACCCAGGACCTACTGGCTTCGGCTCAGTGGTCTAATGGTTAAGTGCTCGCGCGCGAAGCCAGTAGGTCCTGGGTTCGAATCCCGCAGGGGGCGGGTTCGTGGATGCGCACTGCTGAGGAGTCCCATACTAGGACGAAACGGCCGTCCAGTGCTTCCAGGTTTTCAATGGTGGTCTAGCTTCAACTGACTCATGATTTCAACCTGTGAAAATCTTTTAATCAACCTGTTAGAAATTTATCTAGATTAGGTATGAAGTATTAAATATACACTAGATGTTCTGTTACAAGTTAGGTACCAAATAAACTTAATCTATCAAATAAGAAAGCATAGATGACTTCTCAGCTAAATAAATAACACTGTTTCTTATGTCATTTATTGATTTTTATTTTATTTATTTAGAGTAACGGAAGCAAAATCCAATAAATGTAATCTTGTTATGGTTTTTTGAGATAAGTTGACTTTTCAGTTGTATAATATAATCAATTGACATGTATCTAATCAAATGAATAACTGTACATAAGTTGTCCTATGTTCTAAACTTAATTTATATGAATTCACTTTGAAATAACATGTCAGTACATAGTTAGTTAATCAGCATCAAATCTCATCATTGTTATAAATATGAACTGTAGATTCTAAGTTAACAAAATACTTTTAATGTATAACTATTTGATGTTGATAATAAATCAAATAATGAAGATATATGTATTATTTGTGTCGGTCAGTTTGATCGTGGTCTAATAAAAAGATTCACATTTGATATCTATAACATTAAATAAGTTTATGATGAAACTAGAGTTCACTACGTTTAATGAAATATTGTCCCCTTAATAAGCACATGACGTTATCAGTACTTTTTTACAGCAGAAATAATCTTTAATCAAACTTTTCGCCTTTTTAATTCACTTTGGCTATCCAACAAAGAATTAGTGAACATTTTACTTTTGATCAGCCCCTTAAAAGATCACTGATGGGAGTTAAGATTCTTCATGTAGAAACTTGAACATAACGGTTGAGGTAAGGGGCATATATAATCACTAATATTAGTTAAATATTGTGAAAAATGACATAAAATAACAAATAGTGTCCTTCAACATCAAATTAGATAGAAAATGTTTAATATTTTATGGCATCATATAGACGAATAAAATCTGTAAATTAACTGATTGTTAGATGTGAACTGATTCAATAGTTTGGCTATAAGTGCTAATGAAACTATCTGACTGTAGCCATCAACCAGCTAGCTTCCAAATTTATGGATTTCACCCTTCGATGTGCAATTTCATATGTGTATGTGAAACAGATAAGTGAGGTTATTTCTATTAGTAGATAGGATGTGTTTTTCAATAGACTTTAAATAGAACTAGGGACTGGGATAGAATATCCACAACCAACATAAGAAGTTATATAAGAATTTTCTCGATAAGTATTCAGTGTTTCACGCATCCATCTTTACTTACTATAACACCATGAGTTCAGTTTTATTAGCTGGTCGTTCTATACTTTCGATATTTTATAGATGAGCTGTCAAATACTATGTTTTAACCAAAAAATCTGCCAGGCACGTCAAGGGATTCAGTTATGTAAAAAGCTTAGATAACTGTATTTTTGGTAACACTGTGGCGAACACTACTCACAAGATTGCTTGGGAGTAGTATGTAGTGGAACGCAGCCTCAAGACTGTCACAGTTGTCAGACACAGAGAAAAGGATCAATATATCAAAAGTCCGATGTAGGCAGAACACTTGGAGGTCAGTCGAGAAGATAGTTCAAATTCAAGAACACCGCAAGATCCAAATGGATGGTCTAAGGTTGTCTGTACATCTATAAATACATTGTAATAGTTTGCAATAAGTATCTAGCCTTTCTGTCCATCCTCTAATTCTATAATACCAGGCGATTGTCTATAGTATTCCACCGGCTTATTCAATAGGAATCAATTAACAGTAAAATCATGAAACTCGTAGTATTCAACGTATAGGAACTGTGTAGTCACTAAAAGTCAACTGTATTAGATGAAACTAATTTGTAAGAATTACATTCTTTTGAATTTTTCACAAAAAAATGTAAAAGATATTTATGCAAATAATTTGCTTGTTGAAATTTCTAAAGAATAACAAACAAATGGCATAATTTGGTTAAATTAACAAAGTCAATTGTTAATCGTCAATATTAAGCATAAGTTTTGTAAAGAAAATGCCGATTCACAACTATGTTTTATGTGATGACTATGGGAGACTATTTAATTCAGTAGCATAAACAGTCATAAATCCTCTTCGTCATTATTTAATTTATTTCATCGATATTATAATGAGTGTTAATGAACTTTTTTATGTTAAAATGATTTGAGACGTGATCATCTCAGTTACACTACTTCTTACATCAAATTATGCTGTTTTAAGCGATTACAAGTTCACCTAGTCTGCAAACGGAACAAAGACTCTGTAACCAAAGACCAATAAGCTAGCCCTTCTAATGAGTCCCGACCCTGCTAACTAGAGAGGGAGAGAGAACTCGAAGTTTGGAACGGAGAAGTATATTCCGCAAGTATCCAGAAACACGAGAGATACCGACCAGTCTAGTCGAAAATACAACCATTTATATATTGGTTTGTACTCTCATTTTTGATTAATAATCAGAATTAATCACACATCTGAAAAATACTTCATACATGAATATTGTATATTATACAGAATAAAATGTCATAGGGGTAAACATAACAAATGCCATACTGAGTGATCATCAAATTGAATTAAACAAAATTAATTTTGAATAAAAATCATAATGAATAAATCAATCAAATATTGACCATTCACCCCGTCATAACAAATTGTCACATTATATTAAATTATTACTAACAGAATTATAATAATCGATCAGTTTCTTTTTCTTTTTCTTATTGTTCTATTATAATGACAAACATTTACACTTATTTCTTAGTCCTGATTACATACTTTCTTTACTTTATTTCTCTTCTATTGATCAAATGGGTATGATTGAAGTTAATTAATTCGTGTCTCTTTTAAAATACATTTCGTTAAACTAAATTTTATTCATAAAAATTAATTATTCAGTGATATCTTCTGAATGAATGATGAAGATAACAACAGAATCTTCATGGATAGATATAAATTACTGACATTCAATAAAAAGGAAAAATTCTGTTTAAATCTTTATAAACTTGATACATTTCATGATAAAGATTGACGAATGAATGTTTATTCAACCAGTAACATTAAACTATTATCTTGATTCAAATAAATCAGAACTATTCTCAGTAAATGAATGATCTATACAAAAAAATATATATAGATGAGACAAATTTTGAAGTGATCTAATATTTGAATTATGTCCAAGACTGTTGCTTTTTAATAGATGGAAATCATTTATCTGAATGTGATCAGTAAAACTGTAATTTTAAAAAATTGTATTATCCGTGAAAAGTAATTTACTTGACAATGATTTGAACCTAAGATTTGCATGATTATAAGTTTTGTTTATCTAAATGAACAGTCCTGATTTTCATATCCACATCGAAATTGTTTCATCAGTTACTTTACAATATAGAGTTTTAAAATGTTATGTGCTACGATCACAAACATACCCTTTAGTTAATTTCTATGTATAGGCCTGTTTACTGATTCATTTTCATTCTACAGCATACTTAATATTCAGTGTCATTTTAAAATCTGAAATTGTAAAATAATGGTTGGGCTTGATCAGAAGTATTGATATTATCGATAAAGAAGTGTGTTTTATCTGAATACCTGTACTATGTTAACAGAACACATGACGACTAACGATAAGATTCAAGAGTCATTGGGATCGATCAAACTATGTTGTATTATCTGTTCTCTTTAAAGCATTTACTGAGTCAAATAAAAATCTCCATAAGTTAGTCATATGTAATAGTTCATCAAAAGTATGTTTACTGATTTATATGAATTATTTTGAGAGATAAATTACACTATTATCCCATTCAAACCAACTACATAGTACATTATGAAAGAAAAATATATTTGTAAAATCTCGGTGATTGAATTTTAATTTAATCTAACGTTCCGCTCTTCACTATGGTTCAAGCGTTTTTAAGGAAAGATAATCAAATATTAGAATTATTGAATATAAGTAGGTACATGCTTCTCTGGTTAACTGTATACTTAACAAATCATTCAGTCACGTTAACAATGTTGAAAATAAGAATTTGACATAGTGCGTATGAGACATCTGTGTCGCGTAACTAAAATTGTGTTAAGATAACAATTGTATGTATGCGTAAAGGTGAGAGAATTTTCAGTGACTGTATATAATACGTCCAATTGGTGAATTTTTAATAAAAACAAATAATTTATCCGGCAGTCAAACTAGTTCTGTATAAAAATCAAAGGTTGACAAGTCCCCCTTTTATGTTACCGCCAACTGTAATTATAAGTTTGCGTGTACCTGTCAAAGCAGCCACATTGGCGAAACAGAAAGGAGGGCATATCTTAGATTTTTTGAACATGTTCCAAAAAGTCTCAGAACAAGAGAAAAAAAGACTGCAAAACAGTGCAATTACCAAACATATCCTTGATACAGGACATCAGGTCGGTGCCTTACAATCTTTCGAGGTGATTAATAAGCAGCCAAACTTCAGTCTTCTGAAGTTTGCTGAAGCCGTTTCTTTCAGGCATCAAAAACCTGACTTATGTGTTCAAAAGAAGATGGTTATTAATCTTTCCTTGCCTTGGCGACAAATATTCCTGCACAGAATCTTAAACATTTTAAAATGCTTTCTTGCATTTATTATATCATTGGGTTTTTATTTCAACTATCTTCCAGATTAGCAATTTTGTTTCATTAACAGAGCTCTACTCATTTTATTCTTATAAACGTTTGCTCATTATGCAATCACTTGTTTATGGTCGTTTGAACTGTTGTCACAATCGATGTTGTAGAATGTTCTTTCACATGAGATATATATTTACAATATTCAGTCTATTAAATTTATTTACACCCTTGCTATACTATGCTAATATGTCTTCAATATAGCTTGCGACCAAACCCTCTCATGTAAGTAATTTAAACCCACTATGTAATCGTGATTTTTAAATACCACAGGTTGTAAGCAACTAAAGAGAACATGAATTCATACTATTCTGATAGAATCTTTGTTCTTGCTCCTTTCAAAATTATAAAGGGAACTATGTGTATGAAATTTTTTAGATGATATATGTCAAACCAGCTAAAACCACTGGTTACAACCAAATAGTGATAATTTGAAGTTTAACATGAATAAATATTTAATTAGCTGATGAACAACAGTTTTAATAAAATTTTTCAATAGGGCGATGAATTTTATTTCTAACATGTTTTCTAAACATTTGCGAGAATCCTAATAATACATCTTGTTCCATTCCATAAACATGATGATAACTTTAGTGAAATACATATAAGATAGAAACCACGAGTAATACAATAAAATCTAAGGATTACATATAAACGGTATTGTTTGATTGGAAATTTCTTTACATGTTAAGTAAACCGTGAAATAAAACTCTGTGAAGAGGTTCTACAGTTCACAGCTAAGTAAGTGAAATGAAATGAAAATGTTTTAGAAAATTCTGTCATACATATCATTTAGCTTATAGAAATAAACTGATCAGTTGAACTCTTAATTATGTGAAAATGGTTCATTTATTTTCAATAAGAGACAATATATCTCTTAGACGTAATCATTTACTTAAGTTGTACATTCATATTTATAGTTGTATAGTTAATAGATTTCTGTAGAAAGATTGCATCATAAATTGACTCGAGACTCCAAATATCAAATAAGTATGCTTGGTAACCAATGGGGCAGGGAGGTAGAGAAGAATAGAAGGATGAAAGAATTTTCTCCTCTAAATACTCTTTATTTTTATTCAATGACACAATAGGTTATTTATTTTAGTTATCTAAAAAAACACATTTCATTAGTTACATATATTTTTGATAAATTCTATACACTTACGATATATCACACTATTCTTATATTAAAGTTAACTAAAGGAAAATATCCTTTCATCATACATTGATACTTAGATCAAATAGATTATTGAATCAACTGAAACATCAATAAAGATAAAATTCTGATACAATATTTTTCATACTTTATATATATATATATATATATATATATATATATATATATATATACAATAAAGCAACTGATAAGATACTGAAATATCAATGATCACTTCAATCTTGACAGTTTGTCCAAACGGTTAAGTATGATGATAAATGGTATTTAATAAAATGAACAGATTAGAAAGTATTAAATGATTCGAAGAAATATATTGATAATAATCTTTCTAAAGGATTTGAAATTGATTATAGTCCTAAAAAACTACCATAAGATTATTAGTTAAACAAAAGGAATATTCTGAATCCCGTTGTTAGCCAAAATTCAATACAATCTTAATAAAGTCGTAGTCATCAGTTTAAATGTTCAATATACCAGCAATTTATATTTTAATACAGCCAAGTAATATGTAGCATACTTTGAATAAAAGATAGCCATCATAAGTTAGACTATCACCTAATAATCTACAGATTCAAATGATGGGTACTGAGTTGGAGTTTTACTGTTATTATGACACATTATTAGGATTCGAATATACTTCAATAATTATGGTATTTTAAATAGTTAAATACAAAACAATCTAAGCAAATTTGAACGAACTGTATAAGTAACCTTAAAATCAACCAGTGGATCAGTGGAATTATTACTTACTATGCCTGTTAACCCTTGTGGAGTAGCAT